>NC_044362.1:21795022-22095022 GCF_007364275.1 Archocentrus centrarchus | reverse complement strand
GTAATACTGAACCTAGTGTAAACTCAAAATAGGTCTAATACTTGACACAGAGTAGCTGCTTCAAATTAAATGTAGTAATATAAAAATAATAACAATAAAACATACCCTCTGTCATCATAGAAGAATCTGGTCAAAACCCACAGTATGAGAACTGTAGATGGGAGCCCTATAATGTAAGGGCAGGAATTAATTATGCATGCTCTGTTTACCTGTCAAGTAAAATTAATCTGAACACAGCTCCAGGCCAAACACATATGTTTGCTGCATTATTTTTATGGAAATGTTGATAAGCATATAAAATATTAAGTTGACTCTGTGTATCAAATTTATTTCTGTGCTACTTGCAGCTGTTCCATGCCAAAAAAAAAAAGAAGCACACACAGGATAAAAGCAAGAGACAGGAGAGAGCAAGACTGTAAAGCTGGAAAAAAGCTGATAAGACACATCAGCGCTACTCTGGATACAGTCTGAGCTCCACTCATTGTGTGTATATGAATCCAAAGTTCACACCTCAGGTGGCTTGTCTAAAAACATTCAGGACAAAAATATTCACATATATCCACATATTGAACTGCAGTGTTTTATTTCAAATGCATTTTGTCTGTTATTGCTATGATTAGACTATTACTATAACTAAAGCAACTGGCAATCTAACACCAACCCTGCATCTGGTGTCCTTTGTCAGGTACAAAATATAATAATTTGGGGGAATGGCTGAACTTATTAAGGTGATCCTCCTTTTATCAACAGCTGAGAGTGCTGCAAGCTAAACCTTGTGTGAAAGACGACTAATAAGAAATAGATACCAGAGCCCTGCACTACAAAGCAGGATTTGGGTTTATTGAGGCAACTTCAGATTTAATCCTGGGTTTTCAGTATTACTAAGGTGGTTTGCCTTCTTCTTCCTTTCACATTCGCTTACACACTGCTGCTTTGTCTGCAGCAGCTGTGTTGCTTTCAGACTGTATCGTGTCATTTCAGAGTTTTCTAATTTATAGTTTTCTCTTTCTTGTTAAAAATCAGTCACTCTGCTGCCTGTGAACCTCTCAAATTTCAGATTGTCAATGCCACCTCTGTCAGTGAAACATGCTTGCAGCTAGATTGGGAAACTCTGGGTTGAATTATTGAGTTGAAAACCACCTATGTGTGACCGATTAGCCTGATTGCTGATGTTAGGCCAAGAGAAGCCGAGATAAGAGAAAGAAGAAGAGATAGGGAAAAAATATCCTGAGTATGTTGTACTTGCTTTGTAGTGTAGCCCCCAGGAAACAGTCATAACTGTAATTGTAACACTCTCTCTCATAATTAAGAGATCTTGTCAAACAAGAGGTTAAGGTGGCTGTCAATCAGAGATGTTACTCCTTGATGTAACATATTATTTTATTAATTATGGCATCTAATATTGTCTCATGCTTATGAATGTAGTACTCTTCCATGTTTAGCACCAGCAGTTCAGGCCTATAAAGGAGGACTCTTGTGACACGAGGAGCTGAAAAAAATTCTTACAGTTCAAGCGCAAGTTCTCAGACAAGATGTAGAATCGACTGATCTCCAGCACAGAGTAACAGAGGTAGAGAATTTCACTTTCTTCTCTTACTTTTCTCTGTTACCTTCCTGTCAAAGCAGCCAAATGGCAGTTGCCAGCTCCACCATCCTCCTCAGCATGACTCACTGTTTGTCTGTGAAATGCCTTTTAATGGTGCGGCTTTTCCAACAACCAAACTAAAAGAGCTCACAAGACCTGACGTGAAAGCATAATAATATCTGTCTGAATGCTGATGACCCGACTTTTCTTTCATGAAACTGGTATGACGTGCTTGTAGCCCTGAAGGTCAGATTTAATCATATCTTACTATAAATTCTATTCATCACCTTATTTGAAATATTCCTGCCACTGTGTTTGAATGCAGCATTGCACTGGCATTTAAAAAGCCCAACATGACATGAAAGGCTTTGTTCTGCCATTTTATATTGTCTAAAATTTTCAGGTAAGAATGTCGCTGTTTCTCTCTTTAAATGCTGCACTTAATAAAAGTGTTTGCTTCGCCCTGTGTGGTCGGACTGTTTGCAGCATTTTGGCAACAGGAATCAAATTAGACTGACAGGAGCTGTGGTGCTTCATTAAGACCTCTTGAGATAGCATGCTCAAATAGGAAAATATACAGGAGCATGAAACAAACAAAAAGAAGACAGTGGATTGAGAATAGTAAGACAATGGAAATCACTTGGCTGAAGAACAAGGGATAAAAAAACATGGAAAGCTCTTAACACATCCATAGAAATTGCAGGAAAATGAAAGGGCAGGAGGGAAAATGAAAGAGGAACTGAGGAAACAAGAGCAGCAGTCATTGTTGGGGCTTGCTGCTGCGTAAATAAACTGCTTCCAGGTTTTTGGAGGCTTAATTCTTGCCTAGAAATAGATTTCTAACTCCAATATGAAGAAAATGTGTGAAAATACCAACAACTTTATGCCATTTTACTATAATAAGGCACTGAAAGGGACTTTTTGTACTGTACACCTGGAATCTCATATTCTACAACTATATTCACAATGTGCAACTGATGGCACTTATTCTCCAGTCAAGCACCATTTGCAAAAGAAGAAAATGCCGTAACATACTTAAAAGAGAACTTTAAAGTTAAATCAAAAACCATGATGAAAACGATCCATTTATTAATTAGGCTTCTGGTGCATTTTGTCACATTTTACTTTTATAAGTAAATAAACTTTTTTTTTTTGACCTTGGAACCTCTTCTTTATTAAGGAGTTAATATGAGTGAATTTGTGACAGGTCCTTCAGGCAGATGCTGCCAAGACTGCAAAAATCTGACACATTTGCTGCAGGACCTTTGGCAGATGTGGCCAGTGATGGTGTCAGACACAATGAGGAGGATGAGAAGAGAAATCAGAGCTAGAGTGGGCGAAAAGTAGAAATTGCCATAAGCAGAATCTAACAATGGGCTGGCTGCCTGGAGAGATTATGATTATGATGATTAGCATTGAATTACACTGCTCTGTACTTCAGGAACCCACTGAGATCTTTTTTCAAATGGAAAATATATATATATACAGCTAATGATAAGTTCTACATGCTTTTCTCGCTATTTTTAAAAGCAGGTGTAGTTTTATAGCTAGTTAGTTATGACCTGAGTATCACTGTTTATGGAGGTCAAAGTGGCTTACTAAGACATTGTGAGCCCTGATCAAATATTTGCTAACAGGCTAACTGTTGTGATTTCCCTGCTTAGCAAACAATCTCTTTTAATGGTATAAGATATGTGATATTTTTAAGACTTTATCAGTGCTTGTTGACCTGGAAAAAAAACATGTTTTGGGGGATAGCTTTTGTGTGATTTAACAGTTCAATGCTACATTTACCTGGAAACACCGATTCAATTATTTATAATATCTTTCCATGCTTTCCCTCAAACTCAGGACTTTTTTTAAGTTCACAGGGATCCTTTCTGTAAGGTTACAGTTTCTTCAAGTCTGAAAACATTACTCATCCAAATTAATCATTTATCATGTTTTTCCTCTCACACACACCCAGGATGTAGCGAGAACACACATTACTGTAGTAGAGTATAGACTACAATTTATTTAATCTTAATCTTTCTTGATTACTTATTACTCTGGAGCTTTAAGTTTCTAAAGACACTCACTGTTAGTAGATAGATGGAGTAAAATGTATCAGTCCATCTCCTGAGAGTTTTCAGTAGCACTTCACAATATAGTACACAAAAAAGGGTGTTTCCCACCTATAATTAAATGGAATTTCAATGTATTTCATATAATACAAACTGTAAAATTTTGTTTGTAGTTCTGCTAAATTATCTGGAGGTTATGTACTACTTAAAATTACTAACAGTATAATTTGTGTCTCCTTTCCAATCCAGGTCTACCAGCCTCCTTCCAGTAAGAGATACCTGAACCACCTCAACTGGCTTCTTACGACGTGGAGGCGTATCGGCTCTACTCTGAAACCCTCTCAGATGACTGCACTCGTCACCCTAGCTCTGAGGGAGAGTCCAGCCACCCTTCAAAGAAAGCTCATTTCCGCTGCTTGCAACCCTGGCGGAGTCCAACACATACTGGAAACGAGTCCGACTTATTGCCAGCAATCCAGACCCAGCTCTCACTGCATTTGTAATGGGGACTTAATGGCCCAAAACAATGGGCCAGAAATCCCATACTCCCACAGCACCTTCCAAAGATCACCCTGAGCGATGCAGTGGAATGCCTTCTCCTAGTCCACAAAGCACATGTAAACTGGATGGGCAAATTCCCACGCACACTCAAATATCCCTAAAAGGAGAAAGAGCTGTTCCAGCATTCCACAACCAGGACAAAAACTGCATTGTTCCACTTGAATCCAAGGGTCAACTAACAGCCGAACTCTCCTTTCCAGCACCCTGATATAGACCTTCCCAGGGAAGCTGAGGAGTGGGATTCCCCTTAGTTGGAGCACACCCTCTGATCCCCCTTCCTGAAGATGGAAACCACCACTCCAGCCTGATAATCCAGAGGCACAGACCCAGATCTCCACGTGGCATTGCAGAGGTGTGTCAACCAAGACAGCCCTATAACATCCAGCGCCTATAGGAACTCAGGGCAAATCTCATCAACCCCAGAGGCCCTGCCACCAAGAAGTTGTTTAGTTGTCCTTGACGCAAAGGTGTAGGGAAATGACCCTCTCGTCAGTAAAAAGTCGATTGTAGAGGCTGCAAGCCAAGGGGATACAAGGATACCCACCCCAGCCTGCCACCTCTCCCTGAGGGCAACTCCAGGCTGGAACAGAGTCCAGCCTCTTACCAGGAGATTGGTTCCAGAGCCCAGGCCGTGCGTTGAGTTGAGCCCAACTATATCTAGCCAGTATCTCTCAACCTCGTGCACTAGCTCAGGATCCTTCCTCCCCAGACAGTTGATGTTCCATGTCCCAATCACCAGTTTTGATAGCTGGGGATCAGTCTGCCAAGGCCTCTGCCCTTGGCTCCCATTAGGCTGACACACACTGCCTGGCCGAGCCCCACGGGCTAAGGCCTGCCACCAGGCGCTCTACCATGAGCACCCTCCCCAGGCCTGGATCCAGGGTGGGCCCTCGGTAACCCTATCCCAGGCAGGGTAAACTGTTTCCTTGAGCTTCCCCTCATAAGTGTCGTTACTAGTAAGTACTTGTAGGTAAATATAATTACATCATAATTTCAGATTAAAAAAATTAACTGAAATTCTATTTACTTCTAGGGAAATTACACCATTAGTCATCAGCCACAGCATAAAGTGCTACAGAATTTTCTAATGCTAAAATATTAATTAATCTGTGTAATCTAAGCTCCATGCCAATGCAAACTGCCAATATTTCAGTATGAGCAAAAATATATCATGGGACTTAACATAAACATACACAGACCAACGACAAAAGGAGAGGGTGTGGAGGGAAATGATAAAAACAGTTCATTGACTGTTTAGGAAAATAAACACACTGCTCAGCAGTCAAAATCATATGAACAAAGCAAGGCAAAAATTTGGTTGACTTTCTAAGCACATTTTCAGAAAACCAATTTGTTTGTCTATGCATCCATGACTGAGCTTATTTATACCAGTAAAAAAAAAAAAACAGTTCTTCCACCACATTTTTTAACACCCCCCCCTTCAACTAAGCTTCTGTGTTTTATGACCCTGCCTCAGTTTCACCAATATTTGCTTTATTGCTAGAGCTAATCATGATGTACTCATTTAGAAGATAACCCTTGTGAATTTTAATATGTTTTAATATAATATTCTGTGTTTTTTAGTGTTTGTGTTGGGAATAAAATATGAGTGCTTATGTGTGACCATCAGCCAGTCTGTCCTGAGATTCACCCCCTCAGATGATAAATTCAGTCACTCTTACTCACCCCATCCAATCAAGATGTACCACCAGAAGTATTTCCTCTGTGAGACAAAGGTTAGGGCCAGTAGTGTCTGCAGGTACATGCCCTCCACCAGCAACCAGAAGTAATTGGCCAGGATGCTGAACTGGAAAAAAGCCACGGCTGACTTGCATGCTGTCTATAGACAGGAAACAACAGAGCAAAGTTACAAGTTCTGGATGTATCATTATTTAACATATAAATATATCTTACTGTGTAATAAAAAGCCAGGTAGAGATAACAATATATTTGATTCTTCTTCTCAATAGTTCTGTTCAAGATTACTTTTATTATAACTTCTTCTGAAGTCAATCAAACAAGTACAAAGAGATACAAAATAACCACCAAGGAACTCAAACCAATTTCAAAAAATTTCAAAAATAAAAAACCTAAAGAAACACAAAATGACAACAAAACACACACAGAGAAGGAAAACAGTTTGAGGAGAATTGCAAAAGAAATTAAAAACCACAAAATGATCAAAAAGAAACACAAAATAAAAAAAATCTACAGACAGACACAAAATCAACATAAAGAGATTTAAAAAAAAAAAAAAAAAAACAGATGCATGACCACAAAAAGCAAGAAATGCAAAACAAGTACTAAACACAAAATCAACAAAGAAAAACAAAAAGTTCACAAAGACAAAAAGCAGTAAAAAAATATCCACACAGAGACCAAAGACCAGGAATACATGCAAACAATAAAGAAGAGAACAACCATAAATTTAAAAAAAAAGAAGAGAACAACTAACTTCCAGAAACACAAACGTATTCTCCCAATTTAAACATGCATATATATATATATCCTGTTCACTCTGTACTGATTGACCTCCAGTATAACAGTGAGTCATGCCACCTGCAGAAGTTGTCTGATGACACTGCAGTGGTTGGGTGTATTAGGGGTGGGCAGGAGTAGGAAGCTGGGCATGACACTGGTGAGGAGCTTTGTGGAGTGGTCCAGCAGAAATCACCTCCTTCTGAATGTCAGCAAGACAAAAGAGATGGTGGCTGATTTCTGGAGGAAAAACTACAACTAAGCCCATTACTATCATGGATGAGGAGATTAAAATAGTGGACAGCTACAGGTACCTGGGTGTTCACTTGAATGACAGAATGGACTGGAGGATGAGCAGACTGTACTTTCTGAGAAAGCTCAGTTCCTTCCTTCAATTTGTGCAGCAAGATTCTGGTACCAGTCTGTGGCAGCAAGAGCCATTTACTTCACTGTTGTCTGCCTGGAGGGGCAGCATCATTGCCAGAGATGTCAGCAGGATCAACAAACTAATCCACAAGGCTGAAACCATCGCTGGTCCGAATCTGGAGGCCACTGAACAAACTACTCTTCATGATGGACAACCCATCACACCCACTCCATTCCACACTACAGAGGCAGCAGAGTTCATTGTCCCTCAGATTTATTCATCGCCGCTGCCATGAAAAAATGCTTCAGGAAATCATTTCCACCATCCTCTATAAAACCGTACAACAGTTCCTCTTTTTGTGACAAGTGAATAGACCTGTTGGGACTGAAGACTCCACACACATTTCTCTATTATAACTTCCTGCTGCTGTTTATTAGATTTATAGTGTACATACAGTACCAGTCAAAAGTTACCCATTCATAGGAATGTCCAAACTTTTGACTGGTACTGTATTATTTATTAATGTCATTTGCTCTACTCTTTTTGACAATCTCATTTTTATTTTTTCTTTATTTTTATTACTGTTTATTCTTATTTACTGTTAATCTGCAGGAGATTTAAGCTCAAAACAAACATTAAAATAACTACATAGCAACATACTGTAACCAGCCTCACCCTCACACAAAAGAACAAACTGAGGACTATTATGTGAGTTGTTATTTTGTCAACACTTCATCTACAGCATCAAAAAAGAAAACTCACTTCTTTTTTTTTTACTATTAAAAAAAACATGTTTAACCTAAATTGTTGCTGAGAGATTTCATCAGTCTAATGAGAGGACTTTGCCTCTCATCAGTTTGCCATGTGTCTTTCCCTCTTTGCTCTTTGTTTCCATTGTTAACTCAATCACACAGCATGTGGGAATTTATTTTGTGATGGAAACATCAATTAGCGCCCTCACCGTGGACATGGAGCAGTGGTCCAAGGTCTCATCAGCAAACAGCACGGTGTCTTTAATGAAGACTGCACTGGCTCTCAGGATGAAAGAGGCGAACAGGTTGATGTGGATGTAGTTTCTGGTGCAGCGGAACTTCCTGCGTAACAATAGTGTAAAGTGTATACTGCATGTAAATTAATATTTCATGAGACGGAAGAAGAAGGTAAACAACTTCATGAATTTGCATGTGTAAGATGATTCATAATCCTCTGTACTACAAAGACTCTGTGAGGCTTTATCATCTGAATATATGCATATTTTCCTAAAATAATAAGATGCTGCTCCTAACCACACAAATGCTGAATGTACCAGAATCCCAGAATTTTTCCCATTTATTGCCTTTTGTCTGTGCAGATGGTTTGTGTGCTGCTCTGGTCTAACCTGAAGGCTGCGAACACCACGATGGCTGTAATGAGGGAGATGAGTGATGTGGCATAGCCTACGGTGTAAACTTGTCTGAAGGTATAAAGGTAACTCGTCTGGAGACAGGGAAACAGAGAAATAGTTGGTTTAGTAAAATATCAATTTAAAAGTGTAAAGTTGTGAGTCTCACTACAGCTACAAGGGTGCTTCCATTATAAGATACATGAATGAATAATAATTTTTAAAAAGTTTTAAAATCAAGAAGTGACAAATATGCTGAAACATGGAAAAGAAATATATATAATATATATAAAAATATAGTGTGTGGTTATTCAGATATATAAATAATTTCAAGACCTGTAGCTTCCCCTGAGTTGTTTACATTTACACTTGGAACAAAAGTCCTCACACCTAACCTACAAATAGGTCTGACCTAGAAAGGAAGCAGTGATGGAGGAAGTAGAAACAATATGTCCATCCTTCACTGACTGGCATGATTACAAAAGCATGTCTGTATACCTCAGTCTCAGGCTCGCTGTCGTCACTGAAAACACAGGCCTCCTCATAGGGTGGATACATTTCTGACCAACCGTCAGCAGTACAGTTCCTGTAAACATACCCTAATGTGGGAGCCCAAAGCAAGAAGGTAGAAAGTTAATTTCAAGTGATTCAACTGCACAGTTTTTTATATTTTTTTTTATCCATTAAGAAGCTACTTTTGGCTGCTCCCTTAGTCACAAAGGGACGACAGCAAGTAGTTCCACATGTTTTGATTTGGTAGATTTTCTTTTTTTTGCACCAGATGCCCTTCCTGACAGAACCCCAAAGGGATTTGTGTCTCCTCCCAGGAACAAACCAGGGTTCTTTTGTTTATTAGGCAAGGAATACATAAATTC
Source organism: Archocentrus centrarchus (assembly GCF_007364275.1). NCBI lineage: Eukaryota > Metazoa > Chordata > Actinopteri > Cichliformes > Cichlidae > Archocentrus > Archocentrus centrarchus. The sequence continues at coordinate 22,085,712 of NC_044362.1, read as the reverse complement.
CTACTCTCTGGAACCACTTTTTTAATCTGATAAGAATAAAGATGTCAGTTTCTTTTCAGTTTATGTGCCACATACAGCCAAACATGTTAGCCAGACCTGTAAAACTACTGTATAATAACCCATAAAACCTTCAAATTTTCTCTTTCTTTTAAACTACTTTCTGAAAATTTTCACATGTAATGAACCACACATTTGCAAAACAGGTGATGAAAAACCTGAGATCTCAACAATATTCAGTCAGCCTACCGTCTATCCACTCATAGCTTTCAAGACAATGTTTTGAAAGTGAAAGTACTGTGAAAACTTACAGAAATGAACTCTTTCTCTGCAATTTTGACACTTTGCAAGGCCATCCGATGGGATTTGATTCCCTGATGGGACAGGCTGCTTGTTTGATATCCTGGGTTTAGAAGCTCTGTGAAGCTGTTTTTGTTAAGCCATGTGTCCATTTCTGTCTGGGTTTTTGACTAATTTCCATATATTTTACTGCACAAGCAGCACAACTGGATGACAATAAAATTCACTGAGCTCTTTTAAGTCTGCCTGAATAAAAATGTTGCTTTGACATAAGTAACTATGTTTCCCTGTTGCTAATTTAGCACTGCAGCTAATGTGCAAAAATTAAGAATATTTTTTAATTTGCTCTTGTTTTCTAAAATGCTCATGAATCCATGAGCAGATTGATTTCTTCAGGTTAATACCTTTCTTTATAATTGAATATCGCATCATAATTGCATTATGCAGCCTCGCTTTAAATTTTACAGCAACATATGTAATAGCATTTTTGCATGTTGTTGCCGCAGACCTCAGTTCTTAGATTTATTTTGTTTTCACACTCCTCGGGAATCTCATGTCTAAGTTTACATACTTAGAAGCTTCCTGTACACTTGCACCAATATTTCCTGTCTTGGACCATTTCACTCTTTCAGTGCTTTCAGTCAGAAAATGTTTTATTCTTTTATGTCCTTTGACAGCTGCTTCTGGTTAAAGTTCACTCGGACGTAGCAGGTGTCAGGAGGAAGTCAATCGGTGTTTGTGGGACTGCGTAGTTAAATTGGTGCACCAGAGATAGCACACGGGTGATAGCTGAATTGTTGTTTGACAGAACAAAGATGTACAAAAATACATGACAGAAGGGGCTTTTTTTTTTTTTCATTATTTCCTCTGTGCAAACAGGAACCAAATGGAGTCCAAATGCTGTAAACTGCAAGGCTGAAAGCAAAGACTCTTGCTTGTTTGGGTGATCTGCAATTGAGATCATAATGACCCATTATTTCCATCAAGGTAAAAGAGCAAAGAGCACCACTCATTAATTAACGTGGCCTTCCCCTCCCCTAATGATCCTGTGATGACAATACGACAGAGCACAGATCAATATTGTTGTCTGTGTGTCTTGCTGTCCAATGAACACCAGTTTAATAACTGCATAACGTAATTATTTTAAGCAAAGACAAAGCACATGAATGCCAAAATGCATACTGTGTGTAAATATAAAAACTGCTAAACTCAACAGCTCATTATTAAGAAAGAATTTACATCTCATGGTGTCACAAGGACTTTCTTTGAGGAGACGGAAGCCTAAAAGCTTGTCAGATTGTAACGAATGAACCCTGCAGACAAGATTTCAAGCCACTTCTGCCAAAAACATTCCAGACCATATATAAATATATATTCTTGCCAACAAACATACATGAATAATTCATGCTGTGATTCTCCATCAATGACTCCAGCCTGCATTAGCTCTGGTGATTATCCAGTGTAGATAATTAGACTTAGTAGTGGAGCAACAGCACAGCATCAGAGAATCAGATTTTTACATTATCATCCCTATTTTAACAATTCTGATGATTAGATGATTTGATTATGAGAGGCTGTTCTTTACTGCATTTTCTGAGGCTGGCACAGGAACCAACCTTGATTGCTGGAGAAATGCTGGAAGACTTCAGAGCAGGACACATTGACCACCTGACCAACCTCAGCTCTCAGCCAGCATCCGATCTCATCCCAGTCTGTTTTACATCCTGCAAACACAGACAGAGGGAGGAGCAGCAGTCAGTTATTAACAACAAATGACGTTACTCTCACTCTGACAGTACAGACTCTGAAGAGCTTGAGATTTAGAGCAAAATAAAGCAGCAAAGTTGAACAAGTCTTTATGTCAGACTTTAGTGAGAATAACATGACGCGGTAAATAAGGCAAATACAGAATTCTAATGAAATTCTTAGAAGTCAACATTTTTTTTGACCACCTTTAATCTTCTGCAGAGCCTGAACTCTCTTTGGCAGCTTTCCTGTAATTTCTTTACAGGAATAGTTCTCCGGGCTTCTTGAAGGACATTCAAAGCTCTTCTTTGGATGTTGGCTGCCTTTTGTTCTGTTCTCAGAAAAGATAATCCCACACTGCTTTAATCATGTGGAGGTCTGGACTCTGGAGAGGATAATCCATGACTGATGGTGTTTCATTGTGTGTTTTTCTATCCAGGTATGCACTTGCAGTGTGTTTGTGATCACTGTCATGCTGACAAATTAAGTGATTGCCAATGGTATTGCATGGTGGATCAAACACTGATGGTACTTTTCTGCATTCCATCAATTTTGACAAGATCCACAACACCACTGTTTAAAATGCAGCCCTAGACCATGACAGAGCACCACCGTGTCCTACACATGACTGTTAGCACTCACTGTACCATTCTCCTGACCTTTTCCATATGTGATGACAATAATTTGAACCAAAATCAAAAGTTTCAAATTTGGATTTGTTACTAAGTGAGACCTGTTGTTACTGATTTGCAGTCCAGCAATCTGGCATACCTCAGCCTATTCTTCTCGTTTCTTTTCATTAAAAAATAGCAGTAGATGGATCAATTGAAGGTCCAAATCTCTTGGGTCCTGTGTCAGGTCTTTGCTGGATTTGTTCCTATTTCTTACTTAGTGTAGATAGTTTTTTTTTAGGCCTGACACTTGTTTGTCCTCCACTTGTCCAGTTTCTTCAAATTTTTTAAGGACACACTGAACACCATATTCCAAGTATTTGCCTAGTAACTCTTTGGGAATCAGCCTGAAGAACTATTCCGCAAAACCACTTTTAAAATGAAAAGTTTGGCTCCTTGGAAACAAAACATAAAGAAATGAGGGGTGGCTCATGATTTTTTAAACAGTGTTGTATAATTGGATTCCTAAAACACGATTTACTGTCTTACTCTGAATGTTGCTTGGGTATATTTTTTTTATTTTATTTTATTTTTTTCAATAGCGCTTAATTAAAGGATGTGAGTCTTCTTTCACCACTGGTACAGTGGCCAGATGTCATAACCCTGTGATCTCTGAACCTCCAAAACTTGTGTTTTTGTCAGTTTGACTCTTTCGATCATTGCAGCCATAGCTTTAATAAAAAAATCACATTAACTCTAACCCTTTATTTACTGTTTCATAATTCATTCCTTTTCATAATTATTGTAACGTTCATTGGTTGTGTCAGTCCTACAACATCAAATTAACACCAGCTGACTAGTTCTTTCTGCTGCACTCAATCTGTCACACCAATCTGTAAATATCCAGTTCTCTCTCTTCTTCAGGCTTCAGAAAGGGAAACAGGAATCAAACTTTGTTGAGTCTGAAATCTTTCTTGTTTTTGCTGAAACTGTGTGCGTATGTGGGTTTTTTGTCCTTGTAGCAGGACAAAAATACTTCAAAAATACCTCCACAACTATTACACAGTTTTTGATTAGCATTTCTACAGACATTAATGGTCCCTGGAGGACGCTTTCCACTAGCTTTATTCACCCCCTGACCTTTCCCGTAGGTTCATATTTCTCTTTTTTAGTAAAATACCTCTACTACTATTGAATGAATTGCCATTACAGTTTGTTTCAGATATTCCTGTCCCATTCAGGATGAACTGCAATCACTGTGAGCTTAATCATCATGTCAAAAATATTAAAAAAATTGTCCACCCTTTTAATTTTGGTCATGATGTTTAGCAGATATTGCGTGCATTCAAATAAGCAACTTAAACATATCTCTGTATAATATCTCTGTATGTTATAGTACCAACATTATCTGGTTCCTGTATATGTACAACAAAGGAAAAAGGGGATCTAATGCTTTTTAGTCATCCGTCAACTCCCTCAGCTTCTCTCAATATTTATGAAAGGCTGAGCACAATTCAAAAAGCACTGAACTCTGGCAAAGTTATGAAGAGTTCCTTGCAGCGTGACATACGTGCTACTGTTTTATTCATGAAGACTGGAGGAGACACATTTAAACCTCAGGCCTTCATATGCAAACACAGTATATTCAGGTGACCTGATTGCTTAGTCACATACTTACTCTTGTATAATTAAAATGGGATATTTCTATTAATCCTGACCTAATAAATCCAAAGTGATGCATAAAACCAGCTGACAGGTCACAATAAAGCTTTTACTCCCCCCCCATCAACTGATACACATTTTCCACATTCTATATAACCCCAGAATTACTTACCAGTGTATAATGGATTAATTCATATGTCAATAAGTTGACAGATTTGACAGGACAAAGTGGAGGAATAGATGGAGTAGCTCATCTTTGATACATATTAATCACTGTGATAAATGGTGCATCTGTGTGTGTGTGTGTGTGTGTGTGTGCTGCACCAAGTATCTGTAGTCATATCTGCTCATGTTGGCTAAATGTCAACAGCAGTGATGAATTAAAAAGGCAATGTAAGGAGATTTTTTTTTTTTCTCATTTATTCCCAAAGGCTGAGGTGAGATCAAAACGAATGTCAAATACATTTAAAGTAGGAAATCTCTTCTCTGAAAAAAAAGAAAAAAGAAAAAAGTATTCCCTCCTCAGGCACTGCAAGCTTCGAGGAACATAAAACAGTTTCTGAGGCTGGAGCGATTTCTGAGTGAAACATAAACACAGCCTGCCTGCATGAGAAATGGAAATTACTTCTCTGCACTTGGCAACAGAGGTGGCAAAAGTACACACGTTCTGTACTTAAGTAAAAGTACAGATACTTATGTTAAAAAATACTCTGGTAAAGGTTGAAGTACTGATTCAACTTCTTTACTCAAGTAAAAGTGAAAAAGTACAGACTCTGAAATGTACTCAAAGTAAGAAAGTAAAAGTAGCTCTTTGGAGGACGCTTCTACCAGCTATGCTTACGCAAAGCTAACTGAACCTCATGCCATATTAATGTAATAATAAAGCAATATTGGTACATGAGAATGCAAACTTTATTTTAAATCTTAATTCTAATCCTGATTAATGCACTCAGCTTGAACACTGTTATGTAGAACATGAGTAGAAAAAAGAGAGAATTAAAAAAAAAAAAAAGCTCTATTTGCTGTTACCTACATTATACAGGGTGACTCTGCCTCATCACCTAAACAGGAAAACGAGTAGAGTCAGGGGTTACAGTGTGATTCAGTGGGGGGGCTAGCAGGGGGGGACCCTAAGATCAGTTGTAGCGGCTCATCGTGGGGAGTCACAGCTCCCCTTGTGAGCTCCAGTAGTAGTAGTAGTACAAAATTGCATTTTGACAGAAGGTTTGATGTTGATACTTTTGCAGTTAGGTGAAAAAACCAAATGCCTATTTTTTCCCACACTCCATTTTGTCAATGTCATGATCATGCATCCAGTGAAAGAGTTAGAGTTACAGTTAAATATGATATATCTGTTTTAGTGCATGCTGTGCATCAGCTTTTTAAAATGCTCGAAAAGGAAAACAAATATCATCATGAAGCCTTCACAGCAGTTCGCTTAATATTAAGGCAACTTTTTGTTTGTCTTCAAATATGTAAATTCTGCATTGCCTTATAAAATGTGCACAACTTTGTGCCAATCTCAAGAACTAGATTAAAAAAAATTCTGGTTTTATTTTGTTAACATAATAGATGAAAGGTTTTTAATGAGGAAATTATGAATCTCTCTTTTTTAATGTTGTTTTGTTCATTTTATCACAAGATCTAGTCCTTACAGAGTTGATCATTACATGAAATCTGCTACAAGTTAATGCTGTTGTGAACCAGTCTATTTGGTACCTCTGATGCAGTCATAATGGAAATAATTCATTTATATAGTGCTACAACTTTTTTTTGTGTGTGTACTAAAATGGCATTCGGAGACTACTTTTCCACCAATGCAGACATCTGCATCAAATTAAATGGTTTCTTCATTTGCCTATCTCTCTACCGCTCCACCAAATTTTGTAAAATCCAGCCTGTAGTTTTTTGTGTAGTCTTGCTGCCAAACAGAAAAACAATTAGCCTTGTTTTGTTGATATCAGGGTATAAATCCAATATGTTGTTCCTTTGTTTACAAGTTTTGATTTATTCCTCTGATTTGATCCACCATAGCACAAGATGAATTCTGTAAAAAACTTACAATATAATGGAAATCAAGTACATTCAAAGGGGTACAATAAAACTTCAGTGTTTAAAATAGCATTTAAATCCATTTAAAGCATGTAAACTTTTCCTGATTTAATTTCAGGTAACAACAGAAACAGGCAGAAACAATTAGGCAGCTGGTGGGATTACATCAGAGAACATAACAGATGAAGGTGCAGGATGAGAAGAAAGAAAACAATGAAACAATGGTACAGAGGTAACTGTGTATCAAGTAAAAATAACAAAGGGCAGCAAAAAATGTGAGTACGGAGCGAAATAACAGAGGCTAATGAAATACCTACACCAACACAAAGAATCCCATTTTTACAATCACGCCTGTCAAAAGGCAAACGTATCATTAGAAACAGTTTCATCAATTTTACATTTTATTAGTCTGTGGACTAGCGACCCCCCCAATCCTCCTTCTTATATTTTTTCCTACATATCTTCTGTACTCTCCAAATCTTCCCCCCATTTTTCTCCCTCCCTATCTACTTCTGTTTCATCCTCTCTCACTTCCTATCACCTTACCTCTCCATTGTCCCTTCCTCCATATCTGCCCCCCTATCACCCACCCTTGATCCCTATGTTCTTCCCTTTCCTCTCTCCCTCCATATCATCTTCTGTCCCTATCTTCCTTCCTTTTTCCCTCTTTCCCTTCCTATCTTCTCCCCTATCTCCTTCACTCACTTCCTATTAAGAACACTTTTTTTCTGTTAACGTTGCTTAATTGAGCTTTTTTACATGTTTATTGCATTTTTATTACACTTTGCTTGATGGTTTTGTGACCAAAAAATTGCCCCTCAAACATCAAAAAGATATCCTTGATCTTTATACCCCCCACCATCTTTCTCCCTTCCTATCTCCTTCCCTATGTCCATCCTGCCTTCCTCCATATCTTCTTCATTATGGCCCACCCTTGATCCCAATGTACTTTCCTACCGCCTATCTTCCTCCATATCACCCTCTCTCCATTTCTTCCTTTTTCCCCTCCCTTCTTTCCTTCCTATCTTCTCCCCATCTCCCTTACTCACGTCCTATTAAGAACACATTTTTTTTTATGCTAATGTTGCTTAATTTTGCTTTGTTGTATATTTATTGCCTATTTATTGCACTTTACTTGATGTTGTGTGACAACAAATTGCCCCTCAAGGATGATAAAGATATCTTTGGTCCCTATATCCCCCCATCTTCCTCCCTATCTTTCTCCCTACCAGGGTTATTATAGTTAACGAAACGAACGAAATAACGAAAACTGAAATTGAAAAAACATTGGCGTTAACTGAAATAAATAAAAACTATAATTAAAAGGAAAAAACGATAACTAACTAAAACTGTATTGAGAGTTTAAAAAACTAACTAAAACTAACTAAACTTATAGATAAAATGACCTTCCTTTTCTTGTTTGTCATTTTATTTAAAAGCCTTGCGGATTGATCATTTTCTGCTCTCCCAGTTTAAGCTGGGAGCACCTTCGGGCAGCTGTATGCCTGCGTGCTCGTGCTCACTGCGCTGGTCCGAAAAGTAGTGGCAGCGGTCTGCCGAGACAGCGGCAGAGTCCCATATGGAGTTTCTTTGAGTCCGATAATACAGATAGAAGAGTGTCTTGTTGTGAACGATGAAAAATGTATGGAACACATCTCAGTGAGGAAAAAACACCAACATCAAAGTCCACCTGAGAAGCGCACACAAGGCAGCTACAGAAACCGCTCTGAACCAACGGAATCTGGTGTTCACCTCCGGAGAAATGTGACTACTCTTGGCTGCCGCAACCTTGTGATGAACCTGTTCCGTCCTTGTGCGTTTCCGGCTACTTTATCAGTGAGAGAATAACAATCAGGAACAATCAATGTAAGGACTCACAAATGTCAGCAAATACCTGGAAGGAGCTGCTAAAACTGTCGGAATGGACAAGAGCAGGGGCGGTTCTAGGGGCAGGGCCACAGGGGCATTGGCCCCATCTGAAATCTGATTGGCCCCCTGAAGTGCCCCTGTCCTGTCACTCATCTGTCCTTTGTCCGAGAGCGAGGATCAAATTATAGGTGGATGCAATTCCATGCCGAAACACCAGTAGCGCTAATGAGCCAAATAGGAATGCTCAGCGTGAATAAAGCTTACAGAAGAAAAAGATTTGAACAATATTGCAGAGAAAGTTTTTTAACCCACAACCAATGCCAGTCTACATTTTGATGAGTTTGTTGGTAATAATAAGTCATAAATCCCTTTTTACTCACAGCTGTCACATAACATAAGTCTGACAAACATTAAATTAAGAAGCAAAGTTAGTTAAGAGTAATGTTAACTGAGGCCCTACTTCTGTTTGGATATGAATGTTAACATTTCACTAATTCATGTAATGCTAATTCATGTACTTTGTAATTTGCATTTGTGTGTTAACATTAACTATAATGTTTGGCAGTGATAGAGAAGAATATGAAAAGAAAGGGTCAGTCTCAGGTAGGAATTCAGCAGTTTTTGAGCAAAACAGTGAGTCTGCCAGCTGAAAATGAGCAGGGTGAGAGGAGGGAGAGAGCAGCAGAACACAGTAGACCAGAGGCTGGTCAAGAGCAGAGCACCTCCAGTCCCTCTTCATCAGGTCAGAAATCATTTAGGGAGCACAACAACAGTTAATGCTGTAATCTATGAAATGTCTGATATTGTTATTTAGTGTAATGGCACATAAGTTCACTGAATTTATACACCTCATGGTGATAAGATTTACCATAACTTTAATGTAATGGCTTTCATTTTTATTGGTCCGTATATCACCACACCTACCACAAATACTTGGCCCCTCTATGAATACTGTGGCCCCTTGATGGCCCCTTACTCAGAAAAATCCTAGATCTGCCACTGGACAAGAGGGAATGAAGAAAGTGAAAAAATGGACAAATATGTTTGCAGCCAAAAAACTGAGCATAAAGAAGTCCCAGCCAGCACCGCATATAAAACCAGTACACGACCGTAAGGTTATGAACGCACACAATGCAGCTACACAAGCAGAAATGCGACATGAGGTCAGCCACATATCGAGCATCTAAAAAAGCTAGCTCCAAAACAGAAGCTGTTGTTAATCTGCTGCATTGACGCTGAACTTTATCGGGAGTTTATTGTAGAATTTATTGAGTTTGGGAGTTCATGTTTTTCTTTGTTTCTCCCTGTTGATGTTCATGTGTGTCCTTAATATTACACACATTTAGCACGCAATGCTGCTGTCTGTGACCAGTTGGTTGTTGAATATATTTTTTTGAAGGGTATCTTTTGTTGAGTTTTTATTACACAAGAGTTACTCTTGTACCTTGAATCTTGCACCTGACAGTGTATGAAAAACTAAAACTAATACTGAAACTAACGAAACTAAACTAAAACTAAGCAATAAACCAAAAATAAAAACTAATAAAAACGAGCAAAACTGCTCTGAAAACTAATTAAAACTAACTGAATTAAAGAAAAAAAGTAAAAACTAACTAAAACTAAATGATAATGTAAAATCCAAAACTATTATAACCCTGCTCCCTACTGTCCATAGCTTCCTCTCTCCCTCCTTCCATCTTTCCACCCTATCTCCCTCCTTAACTATTTTCTTCCCTTCCTATCTACTTTGGTTTCATCCTCCCTCCCTTCCTATCTCCTATATATCTTACCCCTATCACCGTCCATTGATCCCTATGTTCTTGCCTCCCACCCTATCTCCCTCAATATCACCTTCTCTCCCTATGTTCCTCCTTTTTTGTCCTTTTTGTTCCTTCCTTCTCTCATTCCTAATTTCTCCCCTATCTCCGTAACTCACTCCCCATTAAGAACACATTGTTTTTTTTCTGTCAATGTTGCTTAATTTCCCTTTAATGTATATTTGTTGCCTATTTAATGCATGTTGCCCTTGATCCTTGATCCCTATATCCCTCACTCCCCATCTTCCTCTCTTTCTAGCTCCCTCCTTTACTATTTATTTTCCTTCCCATCCTATCTTCCTCTCTCTCACCCTTTCTCCTGCCTTTTTTCCTGAAGTTCCTCCCTCGCTATTTCCCCCCATCTCCATACTATCTTCCCCAGTGTCTTCCTAGCTTCCTCCCTTTCTTCTTCTCTCCCTATGTCCAACCCTATCTCCCTCCCTGCCTGTTTTTCCTGTATCCCCTTCTCTTACTTTTTCCCATCCTCCATATGTCCCTCCCTCCCTACCCTATCCCCTTTAGTGGCTTCCTATCTCCTTCACTCACTCCCTATTTTCCTCCCTATCTCCCTCACTTCCGGTCACCCTCCCACATTACCTATCTTCCTTCCTTTCTCTCTCCCTCCCTATCTGCCTCCCTCATACAGTATCTTTTTCCATGTCTCCCTGCCTTCCTTTCTCCCTTCCTCACTATCTCCCTCCTTCTCTCCCTTCCTAACTTCATTACTTTCTCCCTCCCATTCTATCTCCAGCTCTTGCTCTCTCCTTCTTCCACTCTATCTTCCTTGCTTACTGTCTACCTTCCTCCCTCTCTCATCTCCTTTTCTTTTTCCATTCCATTCCCCCTTCATCTCTTTCAATTATCATCCATATCTCCTTCCCCGCATGTTCCACCCAATCTCCCTCCGTCTGTTTCTGCCTCACTCCCTAGCTTTCTATATTCCTTCCTTCATCCTTCCTTCTCTTCCTACCTCCCTATCGTCCTCTCTCCTGTCTAATTTTTTAGACCTTCCTTTTGAAAGTTTTTAAAGCTTATACTTCGAGATGGATTCCTGTGTTTTTACTCCCAATGATTTTATATTTCACTACTGCATGTCATTAAACTTTGTCTTCTCTTTCCTGTTGTGTGTCTTGTCCTACCATACCATACCATCTTTATTTATAAAGCACTTTAAAACAACCACAGCTGACACAAAGTGCTGTACATTAAAACACAAATAAATAACAATTTAATAACTCTTTCAGGTTAAAAAAAAAAAAAAACAGTTTAAAACTAGATCCCGCTGGAGTTAAAAGCCAAGGAAAAAAGATTGGTTTTAAGACGAACTTTAAAAGTGGACAGTGAAGGGGCCGCTCTAACCTGCAAAGGCAAGTCATTCCATAACTTAGGACCAACAACAGAGAAAGCCCTGTCCCCTCTGAGCTTCCTTCTTGATCTTGGTACCTCCAAGAGCAGCTGGTCTGCTGACCTGAGAGACCGGCAAGGTATGTAGGGGTGAAGAAGCTCAGAGAGGTAAGGCGGGGCAAGATTGTGCAAAGATTTAAAAACAAACATAAGAATCTTAAAATGAATCCTAAAATGTACAGGCAATCAGTGAAGTGAGGCCAGGACAGAGGTCATGTGCTCTCTCTTTTGAGTTCCCATCAAAAGTCGTGCAGCAGCATTTTGAACCAGCTGCAGACGTGAGAGTAGCGACTGACTGACTCCAAAATAAAGTGAATTACAGTAATCCAGTCGAGATAAAATAAAAGCATGGATCACTGTTTCAAAATGCTGCCTAGATAGAAATGCTTTTACTGATGCCAATTGCTTCAAATGATAAAAACTGGACTTAACCACAGCTCTGATTTGGCTGTCCAATTTAAAATCACTGTCCACCTTAAAACCAAGATCAGTAATAATGGGTTTAAAATATACCTCCAAGGGTCCCAGGTCAACAGAGGAGGACTCACAGGAGCCACTGGGTCCAAACACCATTACCTCTGTTTTCTTTTCATTAAAATTTAAAAAGTTCAAGGCCAACCAAGCTTTAATATCACCTAGACATGCCAGGAGATGTTTTATGGAATGGATATCCTTCTTCTTCAAGGGCAAATAAATTTGACAATCGTCAGCATAACAATGAAATGAGATTCCATGTTTTCTGAGGATAGAACCCAGAGGCAGTAAATACAGTGAGAAAAGCAGTGGGCCCAGAATTGAGCCCTGTGGGACACCACATGGCAGAGAAGCAGCAGATGATTCAGCATCAAGAATGCTCACAGAAAAAGTTCTCTCTGCCAGGTAAGAACTGAACCATTTAAGAACAGTGCCACCAATGCCTACTAAGTGGTGTAAACGAGATATTAAAATGTTGTGATCTACTGTATCAAAGGCAGCAGTTAGGTCAAGTAAAACCAGAACAACATGGTTCCCAGAATCACATGCAAGAAGGATGTCGTTAAAAACCCTTAATAAAGTCCTGTCTCTCTATGCTCTCCTTTTGTACTTTTCTTTCCCCTTAACCCCCAACCAGTCGTGGCAGATGGCTGCCCCTCCCTGAGCCTGGTTCTGCCTGAGGTTTCTTCCTGTTAAAAGGGAGTTTTTCCTTCCCATTGCTGGCAAGACCATGCTCACAGGGGTTTGTTTGATCCCCTATGAGCATGTCAGTAACAGCAGAAACCACTTTCAGTATTTAAAAAGTTAATCTGCCATTTACTGTTTGGTTTATTTTAGGGTTTTCTCTAATATTGTAGTGTAGGGTATTGTAAAACTGTTATTTTAAATTAGTGGTATTTTAAATATAACTGAACTGAATTGAAGTGAAATTGAATATAACACCCAACTAACCCTAAAGTCACTTCATCCAATTCAGACAGCCAGCACAATAAAATATACTGGATTCAAACAAAAACTGATCCGAGGTCCTTTTATTTACAGTTTCCTTTCTCATGTATTTTCTTTCTAAGTTATGTAAATTATAACCTATAATGTAATTTGAAATGTATTTTTGTCCCCATTGCAAAGATTAACTTAAAAGGTCTGAATATAATATGATTTATCAATGTTTTGGAGTGGCAGACGCTCCAGTGATGTGATAAAAAAAAAGCAATACTTCAAAACAAGAAGGAAAACTTGAAAAAAAAAGAGGCCACTAATAAATAAAGTTTTATCCAATCTAATCTAATCTAACTAATGTTAAGTTTTTTTGTTTTTTTTTTAATCCATGTCTCCTCCTGTACTGTTTTCCTGACAAGAAACCTTTCTATAGTCAGTAACAGCAGAAACCACTTTCAGTGTTTAAAAAGCTAACCTGCCATTTACTATTCAGTTTAGTTTAGGAGAGATGTTAGGAAAAAGTAAATTGAAAATGTACAGTAAATAAGTATAGGTCAAGGAAAGGAAAGATCATGGGTTAGTTGAAAACCCGTTTTTAAAAAAAGTATTCAAAAAAAGCTTTGTGTCCACAGCACTTTCAAAACTGGGCCACATCTAAACTTAACTGTAAATTATGATGTACTTTCAGTCTGCTGACTGTGTAGTTGAGGTGAGTAATTTCTACTTCCAGGAGGCTGAGGGGTAGCGCTGGCGGCTGACAGTATTTTCCTAAACTACGGAGATCAACCTCAACAAAGCCCCGTACCTTCTGACTTTGTGTTGTGATAAAATAAGTCAGCTGCCTTAATTAAATTTAAAAAACAACCACACAAATAAACCAAAAGCAAAATAAAACAAAAAAGGGCTCAAGTTCAAAGGCCCAGTTCCACTGCTATGTTTGTAGAAGACCCCATAAAGATGAGATTAGCTTCAATGGGGCAAGTGAAGTCTGGAAGTCAAAATCTTTGAAGACCTCACCTGGACTGCTGATATCTCCATCCAGCTCAAAAAACCATCAACAGCACCTACTTTCTGAGGTCCTCCTTACCTCCAAAAATTTTTAGCGCTGCAGTCTACAGCACAAACAGCAGTCAAATCAGAAACTGACTTTCATTCTCAGTGCTCATCATCTCTTAACAGCAGAGATGACACTGTTGGGAGGAAAGAGCCAGATCCCGTTCAGTTTCAGCTTTTCATTATTCCACCATTATACCAAGGACTTCAGATTAAATATAACCACTGTGGTACATTTCATGGGAAAACCAAAACTAAAATCTCCCTCTCTGTATAAACATGTTGGTTCTACATCCGAGGCCTTCTTTATTCTGCTTATGTGCTGCTGACTGTGATCAGAAGTTTGGGTGTAAAAAATATGGAGGATCAGGACAGTTACACATCAAATCAATAATTAATTTGTGATTTAATAATGAATTGTACAATAAAACATCATTAGTAAATTCATTTACAAATTACTTTTTCATTTCTTCTGTTTATTTAGACATTAATGTCTTTTATTGCACAATTAATATTTTAATTATTTCAATGCGCCTGACGCTCTTGGTTCTCCATATGCAAAATCCCAAATTTGATTCAGTAACACCTACACAGTATTATTGCAAAATACCGACATTTCAATACTCTTCAGTAACATTAATAACTGTATTTTAACAGACATTTTAATATGTCATGTCATAGATAACAAATAAGAGAGAAGTAGATTAAACAGATCCTAAGGAGAAAAAATAGAGCGTGTACTCAGTCCTGAGCCCTGCAGGTGATTTTTAACTCTTGTTGAGGCTGCTGACATTTATGTGAGACAGAGCAGTAGCTTTCAGGCAGCACTCGGTCAGAATGAAATTCCCATTTTCTCGCTGTGCCTTACTTCATTTGTATAAAGCCAGCGTATCTAATCCATTATGCACTCTTACTCCCATGTTTCTCTATCTCACAAAACCAACCGCTCTCATCTAATCAGATAATCTGCAATCTATCGTTACCAAGGGAAATGATAGTGATGCAGGGGTGTACGATAATTCACAGAGGCCCCCGGCTGCTTCACCTCTGTCGCTGTCAGGCTGACTCAAAATGATGTTCCTGAATTCGAGGATCCAGAAATGACAAAGGGATTGTGTGGAAGTGATGCTTCACATCATCTGTCA
This sequence comes from Archocentrus centrarchus, assembly GCF_007364275.1. Lineage (NCBI taxonomy): Eukaryota > Metazoa > Chordata > Actinopteri > Cichliformes > Cichlidae > Archocentrus > Archocentrus centrarchus. The sequence goes on along the minus strand of NC_044362.1, from coordinate 22,070,643 downwards.
TCTTACTCGGTGTTTGTTCAGTGAGTTGTTATCTCGGGGGTTGGCGCTATGAATTGTGGGGGGTTTTGCACAGCATTTCATGGCCACACAGTCAGTGTATGTTTTGCAATTCATGTCTTCGTGTGTTGGCTCTATTATGACTAGAAGCGTCAGTCTTTCTTTGGGCTGAAACAACTCAAAAGCTACTGGATGGATTGCCTAGAAATTTTTATACAGATCCTGAACACTTGTGGTGGCCACTGGATAATTCTGATATCCTTACTTTTCTTCTACTGTCACATTTGTTGTCACCTCACTTCAGAAAAAATGTAAACGTTGTTCCTATGAAAATAATCTCTTGATGCCTTAATAACACTGTAATTCTACACCTTTGCTTTATTCAGTATGTCAGTGATCTACATGCAAGTCCCTGCCACCACCTTTAGTTGCTCATCGGTATGGTGGAAGACACAATTCTAGTCAATGAGTGTTTATTTTGTTAAGCTCGAGAGGAAACCACCGTCCTTAATTTTAAATCAGAATGTGTGGAACACCTCTGTGATGGTCTGGCAGCCTGTCCAGGGTGCACCTCTCCTCTCGCCCTATGGCAGCTGTTCTCCCCTATGTTTCAGTACTGCTATATGTTAGCCAATCTGCAAACTCTCCTGCCCATCTCTGCAACACTGAGTGAGTCGCATACTTAGCTGCAGCTCTCTCTTTCAGTCAGATCATGCTCAGCTAATTCACCATGCCTTTGCTCTCTCACTCACTAACTGCTACCTTCTGCAGCCGACCGTCTCTGGGCAACCTTAATTAAATATAATTAAACTGCAAACCTGGTAATAAACTGTTCTCTTCTGCACCCCAATCTGCTTTGGGGTCCCTTTGGCCATCCGTGACAGTTCCAGGACAAAGCTCACTTGCTTTTTGTGATACTTAAAAGCAAAATAACCATAATTAATCTTATTAAAGACAAATATCTGCAGTTTTAAAAAAGACTTGTAATGGCTGCACTAAACCAGCTAATTATAAAAGAGCCTCTTCTCCTCTCTCATGGCTTTCCATCCACACTAAGCCAAATTTAATCACAGCCTAAGAAACAATGCCTTTCAAACCACTCCCTGTCAAGCACATCTTCTTGCAAGGGGAGAAGATCTATTGTGGATAAGGCGATTAAACAGGGAGTGAAGTTCTGGGTAAAAATAAGGGTTATATACAAGATACAAGCTTGCAGTATACTACCTGCTGAGGTTTAGCTGGAAACAAAAGATTTATACAAGGACTAAATTGTTATCAAGGATTAATAAAATGTATTCTCCAAGATTGTGGTTATTTCACTGATTAATAACAGAAATGGGTCTCTCAAATTTAAATTTAGTGAGAGGGGAACATCTTTTTAAGCACACTACATGTGGGAGGATCATCTTCAGGTTTACACACAGAGGTCTAATCCTTACAGAACAAAGACAGCAGCTTTGAAATAATTCAGTTTCATGGCAGAGACAGTGGGAGAACGAGCAAACCTGAACCAGTCCTATCTGTTTTCTCAGCTGCAACATTGTTGACAGTCAAGAAGAGAATAGCTGAAGGGAGACCTGATTTAATTACTGAACTTCAGGTGCTGAGCAAAAATTATTTGGCAGCTTGTAGGGTTGAATTTAAATCAACTTGCTACAATAAAGCAGCAGGTAAATTCATTAAAAGTCAGCAATATCTAATGTTATGGTCCATTGTTTGCCATTAGTTGTACCTGTACCATGTATCAGAAGCTCCATTCAGAAGCTGTATGAAGCTGTGAAGGTACAATGACCTGAATTTCAACATGGGAAACAAATGTGCTGAAATTGCTGCTTTTCTAGAGACATGATGCACACTGACAATATGAATTAGGACAGCGGCATATCCTGACACACTGACAGCCCATGGGCTTACTGTACACAGGAAACAACAGACGTGGGTGCTTTGAAGTCCTCCCACTGCCACTACTACATTAGCCCTACTGTATGTTTGCAAGTAAAAAGCTGGTTAGTTTATATATCCTTATGGTTATGGGGAATACTTTGGATTTCTTCTTGCAGAGAAAGCAGATGACGATTATTTCTTTTTGTCCCTTTGGCTGACTGAAACATCTCAACATATTGTACATATTGGAATTAAATTTGGTACCAATGGTGAATGTAATGAAAAAACACATCTACTCTAAAATTTACGTACAGATTTAAGTGCAGATTTATTTACTCAGCATAAAGTGACAGACCATGTAAAGTTGCAGAGCGGGGTTGCCAAGTGCTGAGCCCCATAGTACGTAAGTCACCAATGCTCTGTTGACCTAATAACTGCAGCACTCCAAACTTCTTCTGGTATTAACATCAGCACAAAACTTGTGCACTGGGTTTCCAAGGCTGAGCAGCTCCTATCGATGTAATGTGTAGGCGGCCCACCATCTTTGTCCATGTAGTGTAAATAAAATTGAACAGAACTAACTTAATTCTGACATTTGAATCCTTTTTATTTTAAAAGTGAGTGTTTTGCCAGTTACAGTCAGCTCCATAATTTTTGTGACACAATTTTTGTAGTTTAGTCACTGTGCACCACCACAGTGGATTTTAAACAATCAAATAATTGAAGTGCAGACTTTCAGTTTTAATTCAAGAGTTTTAAGGATTTTTTTTTTAATTAACTGTTTAGGAATTATGGCCATTTTTATATACAATCCCCCATTTTCAGATGCAATTAATGCAACATTTGACTGACAAATAGTTTCATGGCCAGATGAGGCCTGTTCCCTCATGTCATTTCATGACAAATGAAGCAGACATAATATCTGAAGTTGATTCAAAGTGCTGAATTTGTGTTCTATAACTTTTCATTGTAATTTTAAATATGAGGCCCAAAGAGATGTCAGTGCAAGTAAGGGCTCCATCATTATGCTGAAAAACCAAAATAAACTTATCAGAGAGAGAAAAACTGAGTGGTTACTGACTGTAAAGAATTTTCATCCAGCTATTTAAAAAAATCCTTATATTTAACATTACGTTAGCTTGTCTGATTAATTTTGATCCTCTGAAAATGGGGGGGGGGGGGGGGGGGGGCGCAGTATATAAAAATGGCTGTAATTCCTAATCGGTTAATGCAAAAAATATCTTTAAAAACCCTTAAATTAAAACTCAACATCTGCACTTTAATCACATCTTGATTGTTTGATTTAAAGACCACTGTAGTGATCTCTTCATCTCAAAAATTATAGATTACATCGATGTGACTGTAGAACGTGGAATCACATGACTGAGTTTTATAGATAATGTGGTCTGTTTGCTTCGTGGCTTCATGAAAATTAGTGCCTCCAGATCAGAGACCACTCTTCTCAGCTGGAAAGGGATAGATTGCCTACTCTGGGTTGAGGAGTAGTACTTTAAGGTCAAAGCAGGGCTCCTCTGGTTGTGATTTGGACATTTGACTGGGATGCTTCCCGGGCACCTACTAAATGCAGACTGAGGATGTATGAATGGATGGATCCCCACTCTCTATAACAACTCACTTTTCCCTGCCATAAAGTGCAGCCATTTGGAACAGTTTGAAAACCCTCTGATTTTCAACAAGTTCTGACAGGGTGTTACACAAGTTACTTCAGGCGTAACACTGCCCTTAGCTGCAGCTTACTGAATGCTATATAGTGGGATTAACTCCTGTCCATGTTTCTTAGAGGGCTGTCAGAAGGCTGCAGACTCTACATTCTGTTTCAGGTCCTTTGCACTGTATCTGCACCAAAGTGTATATTAAGTTGTTTGCCTCAAGCTGTTTTGTGTTTCTCATACAGGTTAAATTGCTTCCAAGTTCAAATTCAACTTTTGCTGTCTCTCGAGCTGTGGAATAATATTCCCATAAGAGAGTTCCCACTTCGAAGTGTTTAAACTTAGATCTCTGGGCTTGAGTCATACAGACTTAGAGCGATGTGACAACTGGGGTTGGCTGATTGTGAAAAGATTTCATTTTTAGCCTGAGATTAGAGGTGTCAATGAAAGAGGCACAATTATCAGATCTATGCTAAGGGATGCATTTGTCCTCATTCATTCGCATCACAAAAGCCAGATTGAGTGCAGCAAAACCCCCAAATTATGGAAACTTACACTGTTTCTGACATCTTTGTGTTCAATTGCAGGGGGAATTGCAAACGATCATGAGAAGCTGAAATGTTTTATTCCCTACTGCTTCTGGAGTTCCATAAACTGCAAGAGTTTACAATTAACTGAAATGTCAAGAGGTTGATGATTCATTTTAAACATTTCAGGTTTTAACCCACACTGAGCAGGGCTCTATTCTTAGGCTTTGATTAACGGATGTCTCCAGAGTATTATGCACTTAGCCATGAATGTCACTTTATTTAGGATTAACAGTGACGTATGAAATGACTTCGGACACAAGTGAGTGTTTCCAGAGCAGTGCTGAGGCAAGGACTGGATATCATCTCCATTTATTAAACAGAATGAATTGAGCTGACATCTCAGTGTTATTTAAAGTTTTAATCAAAATTAAATATTAATGTTTAATGTGGAGGCAGGTGGGGGTTTTATTTGTTTGTGTGTGTGTGTGTGTGTGTGTGTGGGAGGGCACACTCGAGTATATTTATGAAGAACAAGCACTTTTACCCCTTTTTTTCACATGAAAGTGCACATTTGGTTTTTCTCCTGTTGTCAGGTGCTGTCAACTTCACCCACACCTTGTGAATCTTTGGTTTCACCTGGACATTAGCAGAAATGTTCAGGTAGTTTACACATGTTCTCTAAGTAATAGAACAATACCACATTTCTGCATTTAAAATCTAACTGAAGTAAACACATGTAATATTGTTAAAATCTACTTAAAGTATCAAGTATTTACTCTACAAAATAAAAACATTCTACATTGTTTTAATGTAATATAATGTGGTTTTGGATCAGAAATGTGCCATCTGATGATGTGTAACGGAGTAAACGTACTGAGTCACATTTCACTGCTGCACCTGGATCAGAGCACAGTCATGGTGGAATCAGCAATTCAATTCAGTTCAATTCAATTTTATTTATATAGCGCCAAATCACAGCAAACAGTCACCTCAAGGTGCTTTGCATCATGGGTAAAGACCCTACAATAATACAGAGAAAACCCAACAGTCAAAAACAACCCCTATGAGCAAGCATTTGGTGACAGTGGGAAGGAAAAACTCCCTTTTAACAGGAAGAAACAGCAGTAGGAGATTATGGAGTGGATTATGTTTAATTGAATTTATTAATCTAATCTTTCTGATCCAAACAATGTAGAGTCTAAATTTAACCAGCATTTAAAAATGTGAGTGTATGACACCAACACACCCTTATGACATTTTGTTAACAGCCTCAAAAATGTATGTATTTTTATGTTTTTTCTGGTAGCCATATAACAATGGTTGACATGTATCTGAGTGTTTCTGTGGTATACTCACAAAAGCTGTATCTGTTCATTCATATTCATGGAGACAGACTGTAGTGTTTCCAGGTTAATGGAGCAAATAAAGTCTGCAGAATGTGGTTGCAGCAGCAAAAGTCATTCACTGAGAAACAACAGTTCTTGTCCCACAACAGAACAATAGCTTTTTAATAAAATTTTCTACTATTATTTGGAAACTTTCGATTTGTAGGCTACTTCAATGTTAGCACATCTTCAGCAATATGTGAATCCCTACTCTCTCTGATAATTCAAAATGTTCAGAAAGTTCTGTATTCTAAAACTGAACTTTTGTGATAGCATGATAGAGAATGATGCAGAGAAAAAAACTGGTCTCTTATGTGCTTGTTTATACTGTATATAACCTTTAAATTATATTACAGGTGCCATCCAATGGCCAGCTAAATTAATGCCTGACAAGCTTTTCTATAATTTGTGAAGCCAAGCCTGGTTGAGGAGTCATCATTCAAGACAGAAACCTTGTAGCTTCAGTATAAAAAAAAAATAATGAGGCCTGCAGGACTGCCAGATGATGTAGCTACCTTGGTGTCACTTGAATAGAGCAGATTTTATTTTGAGAGATCCTCTTTTGTACTGACTTGAAAGTCTGTCACGTACAGTACCAGTCAAAAGTTTGGACACACTCACACTATGTACTACAATAATGCATTTGATTACTACATTACCAAAAAAACATAATGTGATTACAGTAATGCATTATTTAGAGCAGGGTTCACCCATTACGATTGACGGCATCTCCAGGGGAGAAGAATAAAGAGAAGATCAGAGGTGGCAAAAGTACTGACATTCTGTACTTAAGTAGAAGTACAAGTACTTGTGTTAAAAAATACTTTGGTAAAAGTCAAAGTACTGGTTCAACTTCTTTACTTAAGTAAAAGTAAAAAAGTACAGGCTCTGAAATTTACTCAAAGTAAGAAAGTAAAAGTAGCTCTTTGGAGGACGTTTCTACCTGCTATTTTTGTGTAAAGCTAACTGAACCTTATTATATATTATTGTAAAAATATAAAATAATACATGAGAACACAAACGTTATTCCAATCTAAATTTTAATTCTAATGAATGTACTCAGCTTGAATAACAAACTGTGAAAGGGAATTTAAACACAGCTCTATTCTCTGTGTCCTCCATAGTAGAGGGTGACTGTGTCTCCACCTAAACACAAACATGAGGATACTCAGGGGTTACAGTGGGATTCAGAAGGTGGAGGAACCCTAAGATCAGCTGTAGTGGCTCTGCATGGGGAGAAGAATCACAACTTTCTATTGTGAGCTCCAGTAAATGATGTTGCTGTGCAGGCTGTGATCAGCTGACCTGCTGCTGCTGCTCTGAGGTTTACTGCTCTGTGTGGATGAACTGAACTCACAAAGATGTAACCCAGTATTTCACAGCTCTCTGAGCTGATCTCCATCCCCTACACTGACCGCATACAGGCTGCATAAATGTTGGATTCAGTGAATGAATCTCAGCATCAGCAGCTTTGATTCAAACTCATCTCTGCTGCTCTGATGTAACCTGTAACTCTGACCATGAACACAAACACTGTGCTCCAGTCCAACACAGAGCTTTACTGTAAATACAGTACAACAAGATAACCTGTTTAGTACGTACTAAACTGCAGTATTTTCATACAATCTTTGAATTACACAAAGTCAGTATACTTCAGTTTATTTTCCAGTCCTTACCTTTAAATCTAACCTCTCTTCTTCCTCTCCTGTCCTCTTTCTCCATCTCTGAGTGAACTTCTCTCTCTTTGCTCTCCCTGAAATGCAGCAGCTCTTCTTTTAGCTAGTAGACACACTGTGTGACAAACTGCACACACACTTTGTGTGTTTGCTGATATTTGTTGAGCATTTAAAAACGTTGCATTTACCTGCCACACGTTACTCCCTTCATGCTCGCTCCTCTTCAGTAGCGCTAGCTAAGCTGTTTATGTCCTGCGAGCGTAACTTACGGATTCGGTCCGGCCCGCTGTGACCCCTGATTATAGCGCTGTAAATGAGACATTAATTACATGGGTTTGTGTATTTAATCCCTTTGTACCCGATAAGCCCCGGTGATGGAGGATACGCCAGTACGATTGTCTCTTATATGTTAATATTCCTCCGTTTAGGCTCAGATCGCTTGATGACTGACGGCGCACTGACCGGAAACGCAAACTTCTCCCTGACGTGTTAAAAAGTAACGAGTCTGTTTTGAAAATGTAAGAAGTAGAAAGTACCGATACTTGTGTAAAAATGTAGGGAGTAAAAGTAAAAAGTACTCAGAAAAATAAATACTCAAGTAAAGTACAGATACCTAAAAAATCTACTCAAGTACAGTAACGAAGTATTTGTACTTCGTTACTTCCCACCTCTGGAGAAGATTAATGTACATTAATGATGCATCAGAAGGGGAAAGTCATACAAAGATGGAGATTAAAAGATTGCATAAAAATTCTATTTCAGATGATGATGCTGTCCTTAACTACTGTAACTACTGTACATTAGAAAGCTGTTACTTGTTAACTGTGAAGATGTTATTTCATATCAGGTGTATATATATATATATATATATATATATATATATATATATATATATATATATATATATATATATATATATATATATATATATATATATATATGTTTCTTAAATTTGTATTTATCTTTGTTCTATATCTATGTAGACTAAAACCAGAGACAAAACAAGAGGTCTCCTTGTTGTTCTTCAAATTACTGATGACAGCATGTAAATAGGGAGTCTTCTTCACGCATTAAAGTTAATCATGGAGTTTTTCAGGGTTCTGTGCTGGGACCAGTACTTTTTACATTATACATGCTTCTATAAGGCAATATAATTAGAAAACACACCGTAACGTTTCATTGCTATGCAGATGATACCCGGCTTTATCTGTCTGTGAAGTCAGTGAGCACAAACCAGTGAGTTAAATTACAGGCATGTCTTAAAGACATAACAGCCTGGATGTCCCAAGTATTTCTTCTAAATTCAAACAAAACTGAGATTATTCTATTTGGCCCTAAAAGTTTTGGTATCTGAACATGGTGTCCAACCAAATACTTACTTTGGATGGCACTACCTTAGACTCCAGTAACACTGTGAGGAACCCTTGGAGTCATTTTTGATCAGGATATGTCCTTCATTATGAAACAAATATGTAGGACTATTGTCTTTCATCAATATCACTAAAACAGAAAAAGCCTGTTTCAGAATGATGCTGAAAAACTAGTTCATGCATTTGTTACTTCTAGGCTGGACTATTGTAATTCTTTATAATCAGCTTGTCCTAAAAGCTCCCCCAAAAGCCTTCAGTTAATCCATAACACTACAGTTAAAGTACTGACAGGGACGAGAAAAAGAGATCATATTTCTGCCATATTGGCTTCTCTTCATTAGCTCCCTGTTAAATCCAGAATTGAATTTAAAATCCTTCACCTCACATACAAGCATCTTGAATAATCAGACCCCATAGTACCATATCACTTCAATAGAGCACTTTGCTCTCAGGCTGCAGGCTTACTTTTGATTTCCAGAGTTTCTGAAAGAAAAATGGGAGGTAGAGCCTTCAGCTATCAGGCCCCTCTACTATAAAACTAGCTCCCAATTTCGATTCAGAAGACAGACACCCTCTCTACTTTTAAGATTAGGTTTAGAACTTTCCTTCTTGATAAAACTTAGTTTTATCATAGTTAATGATGAATCAAGTGACCCTGAACCATCTCTTAGGTATGCTACTATAGGCACAGACTGCTGTGGGACTTTATAAGATACATTTTGATCTACTGAGCACTTTTTCTCCACTCACCTCTTTTCACTTCCCATGTGTTTATGTACCATTGCAGCATGTCATTCCATTTTTGTCTTCTCTCCCTTAGTCTGTGATTTATGCTGTCTCCCAACGTGTAACATCTGTTTGGGCACTTTACCACTAGGAGTGAGTCGCTGATAAGGTTCAAATTTGCATGCCTCTTTAGGTCCTGTCTCTGCATGATAACGCATGTCTTCTGCGCAGCTGGTATTATGCAAATGGGGCACAAACACACCTTTTATCAACAGACATTTATCTGTGTAATGAGCAGTGGTTGACAATTTTGCACCGATGTGTTGTGCCACTTCAACATTAATTAAAATCAAATTAGTTTGGAAATGTTAAAGTTCATCACTCTCACAGAAGGGAACTGCTAGGTTGTTGTTGCTGTACTAGAGCAATATCTGATGAAATACTTACTATGGAGACATTACAGTGCACTGGGAGATGGAAGTTCATTAATTTATTTTTTTTAAAAAGAGCGAAACCGATTGGAAGAACAAGCAGGTGAGGCCTCATCAGGAGGAAGAACAGGTGTCAGAATGAGTATGATGTCAAAATAATGGAGATAGAGTACCAACACACAGTCATTCTTGCCATTTTCAGCCTTTCAAAATAAGTTAATTAAACAATGTCAGCAACTTAACTGCTACAAATGAACAGATTACAGTTTTAAGTTTTAATCTTTAGGTTACCATGGCACCGTGTTGAGTGGCAACACTTGTGTTTTCTTTTTTCTTGTTTTTCACTATACTTAATCACCTACTCATTTATTTTTTTATTATTAATTACTTTGTTGCTTTATACACGTTTTTGTCACATGGAGAGCCCTGTGTTAACCTTGCAATACACTGTCAACCTGCCCAGGATGCACCGTGCATGGATGGATGGATGGATATCAGATTGTTTATGCACACAACCACCTGATGGTACACCACCAGTACACCAGTGATAATCAGTGGAACAAGACATGTTATCCCTGAGTAGCTGGAGCTAAGCAGAGAACTATGAGGAGAAGATATAAACTGTCCGTTTCTGTTATAATCATGGCGAATGTGAGGTAATATGTGTTTGGTATGTATGGGGAATGTAGTATTAGGTGTCTCACAGAAATGTGGTTGAACTCACATTTTTTGGACCACAATGCGGTTTTAACTTTTTAGGCAGATAAGGATGTAATTAAAAAAATATATATTCTTCTTAATCCACTATCGCATGATAAACATTAACCTTTAAGTAAAAGTAGGAATATCATACTATAAATGACACAGAATCAGGAAGGAAAACAGTGAGAAAAGTATTAATTATGTTAAAAGCTCTCTGCGTTGTGTGAGGAGTCGTATTTTTCTATTAATATTTGAAGATTATTTATTACCCGTTGCAGTCGTCCACTCTGGAGCTAATTTAACTGTTTGCATGCAGTTAAATCTCTAATATATTTTAAAGGAACTACAGCTGTGAAATAAAAATGGTGGGGTATCACCTGCTTGTTCTTCCAGTCTGACTCACTTTTTAAAAAAAAAAAAATGAATTATGGCATATAAAAGTTGTATGTAAGTACAGACAATACAAGTGAATTTACTGCTTTATAGGGATTGTGTTAGTAAATTCTTGGAATCTCTAAAGTATTATAGCTGCTTTTCTTTTTACTATATTATAATGAGTTAAACCACAGTGGCACATTTTATATAGTTTTATCTGTTTTGTTACTTTAAAGGAATAAAGTCTTTTCTGTTGCTATTTCTGTTCCATTAGACAGATAAACTTTTGCCACCCTCCAATCCACCTCCAGCACATCAGGACTGTACACACTTTCACTGACTGTATGAGATTTTGTCTATAAATTCACACACTTGTCTTTGTCATTACTGTGGTCACTGAGAAGCTTAAATGAACAGTTGATAAGATTAAAAAATAAAATTGTGTAAATAAGTTGAGCCTTTCAGACATTTTTAAAGCTGTGCTCTCTGCTCAGAGTTAAACATTTAAAAGGGGTTGTGGTGGCCACCTGAACATTTGTGGCTTTTCTAATTTTGGTTTGTCAAAACAGGTCATTTAAAGAAATAAAATCAGTCTTTTAGACTTCTGACTCTAACCTGCTGTAAAGGAAATCTGTGTAAAATTAGGCGAACCCTAAAAAATATAGAAAATTGAAGGGGAATTTCTTATGTAAACATAATTTTTAGTTAATTCAAGTGGTGTATTTTGTTCATTAATGAAGGCTCTAAATGTTTTTCACTGGTGTAGTTCTTTTTTGTGTTTGGCCTTTAAGATATGCATCCTGCATCCTCGTCATCAGACTTTAGCATAAAGCACGTCTCAGAAAAATGTAAATATCACACCACAAAGCAGACATCCAACCAAAGCAGTTAAAACTGCGTGCAGCTTATACTGCATGCAGTTTTAACTGAGCGCAGCTGAAACTTTAACCCGCACCGTGTTCCAACGTTTACACGCATTGTGTTGTACATTTCACTCCCCAGCCCATCTCAAAAACTCCTTTTTTTAGTTTACCCCACATTCCAATCTATTAAAATCCTCTCCCAGAGCGCCAGCTTTTCTTGCTTATCTCTTTAAGTGTGTGCGTGTTCGCAGAAACACAAAGCAGCAGCATCTCATACACACGAACCCACCGCTGTGGTCGGTCTGGTTTTGCGCCTCGCTCCTCCTCGTCTGGCTACAAATCTCACGAGCCCTCAGGTGTTGGGAGATGATGGCGCAGTCCGGATGAATTGCTTCGACCTGAAAATAAGATCCAACTAAGTTATCTGCAGTAAAGCAGACACACGTGCTGATTTTCTTCGCTCGGAGCTTGAAGGAGTTATGATGCGAGTGGGTGCAGTGATGGGGGGGAAAAAACTTGGAAATTAAATGCAGTTTATTAAACAAACATAAACAACAGCAGGCACACTTTTAGGGCAGATAATGAGCCTGCATTCTGGAAAGGAGAAAAGAAATTTACGCATGAGTTCCCTGATATTTATAAGTTAATTCAAGTAAATATTTTGAGAATCATATTAAAGAATAGGTCCGTTTTTGCGAATTTATGCTCCAATCTATATGGCAACATCTGTATCCTTAGCTTTAAAAAAAAAAAAAAAAAAAAAAAAAAACGTGTTTTCCCTGCTGATTTGGTCTTTGATTGATAAAGACGCAGGGTGACGGATGCAGGTCGCGAGCCTCGCTAATTAGCGCCTCCGGCTTAATGAGGACATTTGCTGTTCAGGTCTGATGCATGCCTCGAAGAAAGAGAGAGAGAAAGAAACCAGAGGACAATGAGAAAAGAGGCATTAAAGTAAAGATGCCATTAGGGCGTAATTGGGAAGATCGTTGCCTAATTAAAAAGGATTTTTCGCGTGCTAAATGCGCAGACCAAAGGGACTTTTATTTCACTTTGAGCAGCTTTTAATCACTTCATGGATAACAGCACCTTGGCGCAGATATAGGGAAATTGTGCAGTGCGCCCGCATAAATAAAAGAATCAAAATGCCACTCACCATGGGGCTGGACCACAGCTGGAGATAAAAGATGAGGACAATAAATTTCCACCGTCGTCCTTTCAGACCCTTAAAATACATTTCCATGTTCTTATCTGTCTTATTCATATCCTTCACTGCTGATGCTGATGAGAGCACAAATCCAGGTTCTCCCCCCCACCCCCCCTCTTAAAGCCTGACTTCTTCTTTATAGTCTCGGTGTGAACATGTACTCTGTCAGCCTACTTCTCCCTGCGAGCTGCAAACTTGAGGGAGAGGAAAGCTGCTCTCTCTCTCTCTCTCTCTCTCTCCCGCTGTGTGCAGATGAATGAATATCACCATTCAGAGACATGGGAGTGGGGATGCGTGATAATATAAATAAATAAACAGCCAATGGCCTATTTTCACGTCACATATCTATATTTTGTAAATGTTAATGAGTATAAGACGCAAACATTCGGCCTACATGTATTTGTACACAAGCTAATAGGCATACCATTTAATTATTAACAGGATATATCATGGCCTACACAATGTTCATTGGCAGCGCCTGTGCACAGCTGGTGGAATACAAGCCAGCGTCAGGCGTTTAGTAGAAATTTACTAGTCACACCTTTTAATAATATATTGTGATGCTTACACACACGCACACAGAACGAGCATTTTAATCGATATGTGTCGGCCTGCACAAGGAAAAGTAAAAGTGATCTTACATTAGCAGAGGCCCCCTGTCCTTTCAGCTTGTGGGAGAATATGCCTTGTCATTTTTTATTTTATTTTTTTAGACTGGATAGCAATATATACTGTTAAATTATATTTTTTTTCATCATAGGTGTTGAAATTGGCATTATTAATAATAAAACAACGCTTCATTTGTGTTTTTAAGTTTGAGGGGTATACAGTAATGGAGCGTTTTCATTCTACTTTGGAGCTCTATAAAACTGCAGAGCCAGTTTAATTATTATTTATCCAACTGTACCGAAATTTACCTGCAGGGCACTCACCTGAAGCTGCTTTATCAAGAAAAAAGGCCCAAATTTAATAAACATGGTACTGACTATAATTGAGAATTGAAATGAAATAGTCTTGCTACCCTTTGTTGTTATTACAGAAAACACTGCTGTCGTGATCCTGGGCCTTATGCCCAGCGCTTTGTGTTTCCATCCTTATGATTCTGTTTCATTATTTAGATTCACAGTTTGTTTAATGTTTTGTATTTCTTAGTTATAGTTATTTGTATTGATTCCCTGGTCCCTGTGTGGTACTCCAGTGTCTGTCCTGTCCCTTGGTCATGTCCCTGGTCCCATACATTGTGGTGTTGTTGTTGTTGTTTTGTTTTTTCCAGTGTTGTATGTCAGGTCCGCATTTCTGTCTCTGTCCAGTTGTTTCCTGTTTTATTTTGACAGTCGTCTTGTCCCTGTGGGTTGTGTTCTAGTTTGTGTCCCCTTTGTGATTAGTATTATGTTGTTCACCTGTGTTTCCCAGATGTGTCCACTTCTCTCATCAGCCCTCATGTATTTAAGTCCTGAGCTCCCCTGCTTGTTGTTGTGTCCTTGTTATTGTTTCTGTGGTTATTCGTGGTCCCTGCTGTGTGTGCGCTGTTTCATGTGTGTGCCTTAGTTTGAGTCAAGTCTAGTTATTTTGTAGTTTGTACCACTGGCTCCAGACCAGTCCTGCCTTGCTTTCACTTATAAATAAAACTAAGTTTAATTTCCTCTTGCCTATTCGAGTCCTGCTTTGGAGTCCTCCGCCTTGCCTGCCACAGCAGTACATGACGGTGCTCTGCTAATGTCAGCTGACTGGTTGGTTAAGGACTGAGCATCCTCCCTCAATAGCATTATTTTTAAAATGATAACCACAACAGATTTTAAGAGCACAACTGAAGCAAAACAGAAAAAAAACAAAGAACATACATGAGTATATAAGAGGGAGCTGGCCACGTGGTCACTGGTGAGTGCTGTCACATGGCTGCTGGCAGAAATTCTCTGCTGCTGCTCTTTGATGTGTGAAATCTAAATGGCAAATGCATTAAAATGGTCTTTTGTGGTGTGACATTCCCCATCCTTGCAGAGAGGTACTCCACAATAATCTAAATGTCAGACAAAATCTAAGGTGGAACTATGCCTGTTTTCCTGACACTTTCTATCAAATGCTGTTACAAAATTTTTCATCCCATCAGTGTTACATTTTTAGGCTGCAGCTCCATAGGGGGCCTGCTGATTTTGGACTCGTGAGCATCCATTATGAGACCAGACAGTCACAGTTCCCATATTTAGAAATTCCCTGGTAACATCAGAGCTTCTAGAAACTGTGAAACTGGGGATAACTGTAGTGTTACCTGCGGTTTGGGGGCTGAAGATGATTTTAAACAGTATGATTTTGGTAAATCTGAAATTAGTAAAGGTGTGGCATCAGTCGTTAAATTAGCATTACTGTTAGCCCGATATTATGGATAACTATCAGCTTGTTAAGTTGTTTCTACCTGTTTCTCTAGTCTGACATTACATTCTCAGTTTGAAATGGCCCCGGCAGGTCTTGTATTGCTTCTTCTGTCTCTCTCTCTCTTCTTCTCCTGCTATCTCTTTTGCTCTTAGGTGCAGTAAAGCCAGGCCTGGTGTCCTGCCCCTATTCCAGCCAGCACACCTGCCTATCATTAGCTCATTAATGCCTGTGGATAAAAGTCCAGCTGAACTCTTCATTCTTCACCACATTGTTGTTACCTTTGCAGTGGTAACTTGGTGCTCAACTTGTGAGTAGTTTTCATGTGTACCTTCTGTTGCCTGGCCTTGTTCTCTTATCTCTGCTCTTAGTTCCTTTCAGGTGTGTTCTTTGGCTGGGCTCAAGTCACTTGCAAGCCTTCTTCACTGTTCACCTGCAGAGGAAGGATTTTCTGCACCAGCGCTGCCTTCTGGAACCTTCACTGCTTGCCAATCACAAAGGAAGCACAAGTAAGGATTCAAGTCAAGTTTGTCAACAATTCTGGCAAAATGATTCTGCTGCATTAATATTTACATTTCTTTTCCCCTCTGGCAGTTTCGTGGTGTCATCCTGTTAGGTCCCTGTGCTGAAAGACAACTTACCTGAGTTAAACTTACCTGTTTCTCAGCCTGATAAACCTGTCAAAATAAAAGGTCTTAAAACATGCGTTGGTTTCTAGGGTTCTGCTTTTGAGTCCTTTCATTCTTGTAATTTTGCCACTGTAATCAATTTCCAAAGAAGAGGGGACTGACATTTCCCCAACTAATCATTAGAGGCCAAGATGAGCCAAAAGACACAGTCTGCATCCATGATAACATGCACCAGTTTGAAGACAGAGGAGGAACGTTTCCAGCCCATAACACGGATTGGCTAATCTCTGTACCAACTGTCTTTTTGTTTGTTTTTAAATCAAGAAACATAGTGTTAGCTTTCACTTGAAATTTGCTGATGCTGTCACTTGTGTTGCTTGCTGTGTTTTGAAATGACCACACAGTAAATCTGGGGCTAAATGGGAACGTAAATCTGGCCTTGGAGCTGCTCAGAGCAGGAATTTATGGGCTTCTTTGTGGAAAAAACAAAGGAGCACAGCAAAAGTAAAATAAAGAATTATGGTCATCCTTTAGAATAAAAAGTGCTCACCTCCCTCTCACACCAACAGGGCAATATTAATGGTAACCCACCAGTGTCATTCTGTTGTGGGTTTCTTCCTGTTTAAACTTATATATATATTGTCAATTCAAGTGTGTAAAAACAGACTTTGAACAAAAGAGAAGTAATACACAATATACTGAATGTGTCATTATCATGCATGATTTGATCTTTTTTTAATGAGAGCATATAGAATGAATACCAGGTAAGTTCCAATGCATTATATGGTTGCATTGTGTTTTGAAAGAGTAGTTTCCATTTAATTTTCTAAGGAGGGCATATCATTTGGCAGCCTACGAATGTATCGATAAACTGTAAAAAGCTGCCAAATGTGTGCTCCAATTAAAAAACAACTTCTAAAACATCTAGAATATTAGAGAAATGAAGTGGCTGAACTCAGTGTTACCATATTTGCACCCTTGAACAAGTCTACATTGTCACCTTCCACTGAAGGTGGTTTACAAATGGGTCACATTACACAGTTTTCAGGTGTGACTGCAGAGCAGCGCAGTGCTAAAAAAAAAAAAAAGCCAAGGCCATCCCTACAGAATAGGTTTCTAAGAACAGGAATATAGGTTTCAGCCTTCCAGTGCTTTTCCAGAGTGACTGAGTGATTCATTTACAGAACATTTCTCTGCAGAAGTTCAACAAGAACTCCTCTCAAACAATAGAGGAGCACAATTGTAAGGGTTTTCATCCCTCTCCAGGTGTAAAACTGTCCATGCAGCTCAAGAATAATTGAAAACAAATGTCTCTGTAAAAGGTTGCATGTTATCAGGGCGTCACGTCTGCACAGGTTTCCCATCAAGGTAATCCTACAACACGTCACCTATGAAATGCCTGCTGCCTGGGGGATACTGACTTATTTTTCAGATTGTTTGCTTGCATTTTATCGAGACTGGACATCACCTATTTGAGCACTGGTTTCAATTCTATGGACCGGAGAGGCCAATCTTTATGGTGCAAGGATGCTATAAAGCAGCTGAGTGTCTGATTACCAGAGGCGTCAGTCCCTTTTTCATGCAGGTGCTTTCAGAAAACACCGGGACCGTTTCTTAAGTCACAGCTCTGAATAAAAAAAAAATAAAATTGTTTTAAAATGAAAGCACATGTCAGCTGAAGCCAGTGTACTTTCTTAAAATTTCTAGTTTTGTCAGACCCAGAGTCCAGAACAGTGAAATCAAAAAAAAGAAAATTCAGTTCAATTTTACTTATATAATACCAAATCACAAAAACAGTTGTCTCAAGGCACTTTATATTGTAAGGTAAAGACCCTACAGTAATACAGACAAACAATTTTTTTATTTTTAATTTAAAATAACTTTGAAATAAAATTGTTTCTCATTAGAACAGCAGCAGTTGTTTTACCACGCTTTGGAATTTGTTTACTTCAAACCTGTATGCAGCAATCTCCCACTCTGGGATCCAAGCAAAAGGAAATTTTATTTTGAAATTTCAAAACGAACATTAAAAATTTCACATGGATGCCCTTGTTTACCCAGCTGGTCTGTGGCTGTTTCATATGATGAAAGACCAACAAAGGGGAGAGAGGCAGAAGATCTAAAACTGGTGAGCCTGCACTTGTATTTTGTTATTTATGATTTCCTGTATGCAAGTAACATCTGAGGACCATATCCTACCAACTCAGCTTTGGTCACACAGCTGATCCAAAATAGAAAACAAAGATAAAATCAAATATTAATCAAACAAAAAACAAAAAAACATTTGGTTTGCTCTTACTTTGGAGGAACTCATTTAACCTCATAATCGCAAGAACCCTTTTTGATTTAAGGCAAGTCACCACAGAAAAGTAGCAAATTTGAAAAAAATATATATTACAGTTATGTTAATATGCAAATGTGGTGAAATGGCCTAATTGTAGGGGTACTTTTGGATGCATTTTCATAAATGTCCAATCAAAACCAGTGCAGTAAAATGAACACCACTTTGGACCTTTTGGGGACATTTTCTTCTTCAATGTTGCTTAACCCCTTAACTGGCAGCAAATAAAATCACCTGAAACAACTACATAACACCCTCTGGTTATTATTGGCTCTGAACAACCCATTTCATAGCCTATTAATCGGCTGCGTCTGGTCCGCGGGCCGAATGAAGTGCATTTATATGGCAGGCTAGACCCGCCCATTTTGACTGACACCTCATTCGGCCAATCATGTTAAGAAATGGGTTTCCCAGAGCCAATAATACTCAGAGGGCGTCACGTAGCTTTGTCAGGTGATTTGGTGCAGCCAGTTACATGATTGGCCGAATGACGTGTCAATAAAAATGGGAGGGTCTAGCCTGCCATATAAAAGGGACTACAAACGGCCCGTCACCGGGCCCTTGCCAGTTAAGGGGCTACACTGAAAAGACAAATGCTCCACCACATAAATTATCTTTTACAGTGGCGAGTGTGCACACTGACACTCTGCTGGAGGTGGAAAGTTTCTTTGCTTCCGTTTTTACATGTGAGCTGATTTTCACAGCCAGTCTGAAAATCTCACAACATCCAGTGTGCAGATAAAAAAAAAGGGTACGTGTTTGTCTGGAAACTTGAAGTCAGGGATGATGGAGTCTTTGTTAAACCCTTATCATAAAAGGTTTAAAAAAGCTACCATAAAGCACTAATTTTTCCATCATAATTAATGTTGATGGTATACAATATGGCTGTGCTCACTCTGCTGGCCATAAATGTGTTGTGTCAGGTCTTACAGCTAAATTATGCTCAACTCTGTTTCATACCTGTTAGCAATGCTTGAGTATGAATTCTATGTAGTTTGACAGCTCAGCTTAGCATGTTTCAGCAACACAAAATGAACTTCTCACTCACTTATAGCCACTGGAGCACATGCTAATTTTAGAGCCAGAGGGCTTCACTAATTCAAGAAATTCAAGAAAGTAAGTGGAGCTTTTTAGAACCTTAAAATAGCATTTAAATCTATTTATTTTGCAGTTGGCTCCAAATTAACCCTGTAAGTATACACAGATCTGCCTCAGCATGCAAAACCCCTGCTTAATATTGTATAGTTCCCTCTTATTCTGCCAAAATTTCTGACCCATCAAGGCAGCGACTCCATAAGAACTTTAAACGTGTCCTGGAATCAGGGACTAAGATGTTAGCAGCAGATCCTTTAAAAGCAGGGAGCACAAAAAATCCATAATAACCTTTCAACATATTGTAATTCAAGTTGTCTGAGAGGGATTCAGAGTAACACACTCACTCTGGGCTCTGCTCTCAGGCTTTAGAAAATGCAGCCTGTGAAAGGAGACATCAGCCTTTTCAGGCCAGATCAGGTGAGCAGTGTAAAGAGCAGAAAAAAGTTCACATGGAAAAAAATGTGGTACATGAGTTAAACATTACTGTTACTTGGGAGACCAGAGTTTGAATCGAAGCTGAGCGGTATTGTTAGTGTGTGTGAAATCTGTGCTCGTCTGCTGGTGGGGCAGACAAGGAGGGTTCACATTCTGATTGTTATTGTTACCTTTTCTAAGTTTCTGCTTCCTGCAGCTCTAAGTTCTGTAAATAGCAAGATTGGGGCTCGCAGAACAAAACTTGTAGCACATCTGACAGAAGCTTAATCATATTGTGATCTAGAGAATTTGGAGGCTAAGTCCTTGAACTCTCTGTCGTGTTCAAACCATTCCTGACTAATGTTTGCAGTGTGGTGGAGCATTATCCTAATTAGTGAGGCTACTACTATCAGGGAATGCTGATGAAGTTATTGTCGATGGTAAACGTCAAAGTAACATTCATATGAACACCAGCAGACTCTCCAGACCGTCGAACTGTAAAGCACTGCTTCTTCTCGTTGTTCATCCACCTGCTATTTCTTCCCCCTTGTAAACAATAATGACTCAGGTCACAGTCTGCAGGATGCAAAACAAAATGTGATTTATCAGACCAGCTTCTTTCATTGCTCAGTGATGCTCACATGCCCATTGTAGGAAGAGGTCAGCATGGGCACACGAGGCAGCCTTCCTTCCCCACACACATCCCTGAGCCTGGGGTGACCGTGAACCTCTCACTGTTTCAACTGGTGTCTTTCCTCCAACCACTTTTGGTGAATGCTTCATGCCGCACGCTGGGAACATACCAACTGAACCTGCTGTTTGGAAGATTTGAGCCAGTCCTCTAGCCATCACAAGCTGACCCTTGTCAAAGTCATTCAGATTTTAACACCTGCCCACCTGTAAGTGTTGCTGACTTCACTTGTTGGCCTCCTGATACAACCTTACGTTAAAAGCCCTGAAGCAATGTGCACTAGCACAGGACCCAGCAGACACATGCTGTGCTGCTTGAAAATAAATAATGCAAAAAATCATGAACTGGAAGCAACAAGAAACTGGGACAGGAGAAGGTTTGATGACAGAAAAACAGATCAGGTAGTCGGTAAAATGATGTTGTTGAACAGCATCCAAGAACACCTGAGATCAAAGAAGGATGAAGGTCAAAAACACATGAAAAATTTCTTTTGTATTTAATCAGCCTGATCTACATACAGCCTCTCCAGAATGCTGATTCTCTTCCAGTAGTAACATTCTGGTTCACCAGGACGGCAGAGGGCTGAAGATCCAATAGGCAATAATCTTCATGAGTTTGGGCCCTGCTCCTAGCAGTGTTTTCATTCAAGTCATTAGTATACCTTTAGTTCTTTTAATGCAGAAAATCTCACCTATTTTAGGTAGTCTATTATTATTATTGTAACATTGCTGGAGAAATAAAATAAAAATCATACACCTATGGCTTAAATCACATAATACCTGTTAGAGTATATATTATATCAAATGTCCTATTCGGTCAATAGACAAATACTGATAAACTCTACTGTGTAAGAAAATAGGAAAACATTTGGAGTTTTAAATGTTCTGAATGTAAACCAGTGCTTCTCAATTATTTTCTGTTATGCTCCCCCAGGAAGAAAAAAACCTTTTGCGCCCCCTCCCCCACTCTCCGGTGCGACTATTCGCTGCAGAGCCTGCTCTACGCTGTGAGTAGGCAAAAAAACAAAACAAAAAAAAAACCGCGCGCACACTGCGCACACTCTGACAATAAGAGCGCCACTGCCACCTACTGTTGTGGATGTGTAATTACACTTTATTCTAGTACGGCAAAAAAAAAGCATGTTCCCCGGGGTCAGACGTGCCCCCCTCGTAGCGCCCTACTATTTGAGAAACACTGATGTAAACCAACAACCACAAGAATAGCAATTAAATGTTTGTTTTGTTTTTATATATGTGTTGGTAATACTATTATTATGATTGTTAATATTATTTTAGACTTCACACACACACACACACACACACACACACGCGTGTGATCTAAAATAATAATAAATATTAGAATATTACCAACACATATTTAAGAAAAAATCAAAAGTATACATTTGTTACTCTTGTGGTTGTTTTGTTAAAAACCCTTAAGCTTCCGACCTTTTCCTATTTTTTCCCTAACAACCAAAAATTAACAAAGTAGCTTAAACAAGTAGAATATATTGAATAAAGCTCAGCAAAATAAAATACAATATGAATCAACAATTATCTCAATAATAATAAGAATAACTAAAACTTCTAGTCTAACAGTCTATACTATTCTATGTTATGTCTGTGTAGATTCTCAGTCATCCAGGTCATAGTAGTCTCTGGAGCTTGAAAAAGGCGACTGGACTTCTTTTTGTTTCTTGAAGACGTTTCACCTCTCATCCGAAAGGCTTCTTCAGTTCTCAACCAAATGGTGGAGAGACCCAGGTATTTAAACCCCTGTGGGCGTAGTCCCCTGGAGGTGGTTATGACCCTCTATTGATCATGTGCGTGAACACATGTGCCCAGGTGTGAAGGGGGCGTGGGTCATATTTAATCAGTGGTTTCAGTTGAAACCAATTTAGGACTCCGCTCCATAGTTTCCTGTGGCCTATTGAGGTCACTGGAACAAAGGTGTGAATGGGGGTTGAGACGTCTGGGAAGGGAGCTCAGGACAGCACTGTAAGCGGGGGAAAGTTGGTGACGTAATCCACCTCCTCTGTTCAATGATGGTTGTTCACAGTGGACATAGATGGCTTCTTTCACTCCTCTTTCAAACCATCTGTTTTCCCTGTCCAAAATGTGAACATTGGCATCCTCAAAAGAGTGCCCTTTTTCCTTCAGATGCAGATGTACTGCTGAATCTTGTCCTGTCGAGGTGGCTCTTCTATGTTGTGCCATTCGTTTGTGAAGAGGCTGTTTGGTTTGAGGTTGGTTGAGGTTGGTTGAGAACTGAAGAAGCCTTTCGGATGAGAGGTGAAACGTCTTCAAGAAACAAAAAGAAGTCCAGTCGCCTTTTTCAAGCTCCAGAGACTATTCTATGTTATATATGTTCTTTATATGCTTAAATAAATAGTTAAAATTCCTTTAGGGTAGAGGTTTTTAATTTGGATAGTCTACCCTCTGGAGGTGAATGGGAGAAAAGGTATTTGCCTCAGCAAGTAAGTAGACCTGAGATAAACTGCTTTACTTATGTTTGTTACTATGAATTTATTTTTATTTATTTTTAACCGTTGTCGTGTTGTTCTGAGGATTAAAAAACAAGAGGGGGGGGGGGGGGCAAAAGAAGTGCATGTCTGTTTAAAGTAAATATAAAAAAATAATGTGCTGAGAAAGTCAAACTGTTGGTAAACTGTCACAGCTGACAGCTACCGTTCTCTGCCGTGTAGTTCTTCGAGGATCATGGGAAATGAAGTCTTTGAGCCAAAATGGATTCTACCAATTTTGTCGTACAATGTTAGCTACACAGTGAATTACCTTTATTGTGAGAATCCATAAACTTGTAACGTGTTTTCTTTCGTGTTGGTGAGCTGTGTTATTTTATATAAATGTTACAGAAACGTGTAAAACATCGTTAAAGTCGTTAAAATCGGACTTCACCCCCCCCCCACACTTCCGTTGAAGAATAGAGGTTGTCCGTTAATGCAAGCCCTTTTCCACCGTCGGATTACAACCGAGGCGGCACGCGAAAGGACGTCTACTGAGCTATAAACGTCGAATAACCCCAATAGTAAGTGCAATAAAGTTATATTTTTACAAGTTAAAACGTTTAAAACGTATGATATTTGTTAAACCCGCAAACTATTCGGAAATTAAACTTTTTTTAATGCCACGTGGTCAGCTAAACTACGAGTTGGTGGGGCTGTCAAAAACTTGAGCTAGTGTGCAGGCAACCTGCGAGAGAGAGCACGGACATTTACTGTCACTGCTGCCGCTTTGTCTGTGATGTATTTCTGGTTAGGGACTCCTATTACACATGAACTGTCCACTTATTTTAGTTCTATTTGGTTTTTTTCCTCCTGTGCAGTTTGCACTTCGGAGTTGGTTTACCACAAAGCATTTTAACATTAGGCAAATGTTGAATTTGAGTGTTTATCTCCTTTTTCTCTGTTGGACATTAGCTTGGTATTCCAGTTACAAAGGTGAGTGTCGATGTTGAGGCTACTTTTCAACTAATTAACTCGTGCACTGGATTTTTGCAGTCTTCTAGTGATAGTTCAGGTGTTTTCCCTCATTTGCCAGTTTTTGAAACTGAGTTACATTTTAAGAGATGTTCCTAGTATTTCTACGACCAATTAGTATTCCATAATCAATCGAGTGTTTTATTTAAATAATCAAGTGCCTTTTTTCTGTATAAAAGGAGCATATTTAAATTGCTAGCTTATTTTGTACAAAACTTAAATATATTAACAGTGAAAAGTTGATGCAGGTGCATATTTGAGATTTTTGTTTAATAAGTGGGGGAAAAAAAGGCGTTGTTTTAGGCCAGATTCAAACGGTATCATTTTAAAATGATCAAAAATAATGACTGTCCCTCAAATATCTTGTGAAGTTAGATCTGTATCAATTTTATGTAGGTCGACCTAATAAACTGTCAAATGAGACTACAACAATTAGCCACAGTATTAAAACCAACTTTTATGTCCAGCAGCTTTGTCCCACAGGGTTTGGCAGCACCTTTTAGGTCCTGTGGGTTTTAAGGTGGAGCTTTTCATGGATCAGGCATCCTGCAGGTCATGATTGGCTTTAAATGCTGGAAGTTTGAAGACCAAATTGATGCCTTGAGTTATCTATTGCTCAAGCACCCTCATTGCCATTGTCATTGTTAATATGTCAAAGTAACATTCACTTGAATACCAATGCATTTTAAGCAGATCACTTTAATCCAGATGCTGGTGATTTTAATCTTGTGGCTGATCAATGAACATCTGCTATGTGTGACTGCAAGTTTGTCAGTATACTGTTTTAAGTTTCTATGCATGGAACCTGATTGAGTGCATGTGTTTTTAGTTTTTAGTTTTGTTTTTGTACGTGTGTGCGTGCATTTGTTTGTTTTTTGCAGTAAATGGTTTGAATTAAATATTGAACTTTGCAATAGGCACTGTACTTTATCCCCATCATGCCAAGGCAAAGGTGAGCTGCACACACTGAGTTAAAATGAATGTCTGGTCTTATTTAGTGCATAAATGCATTGTTTTCTTGCCCTGCTGTGTCTAAAAGGAGTAGCCTTGTTCTAGTTTTACAGCATATCTGTCTTTATCTGAGCTGAATTGTTAAACCATAAATCGTTAAACAATTTTATTTGTAATGAACACCAAGGAAATACTGCAAGCAAAAGTTAACCAAATGTTGGCCTGGTTTATTTTGGCATGGCTTGTCCAGTGTGAGATATGAATCCACTGTGTAACCTTTTTGTGCATTATTTAATCAATTCTTATGTTGTAAAGTTCATTAATGTCTTGGAAAGATTTGCAAATTTTATTGGGAAAATTAAGTTATTGATCAAGACTACATTGGCAACACACATCAGCTGTTTTGAGCTTTGTCTGAGGTTTCTAACCAGTGAATTCCAGTACAGTGCCCCCTTCCCACTGAACTAATGGCTCTAGTTTCCACCTGTTGCTTCTTTTGTCTCCAAAAAAAATCCTCTGAAAGTTAAGAGAGTAGAGAAATGGATCAGTCTTGTCCACATCACCAGCAAAGCGGAGCACCTCAGAATGCTGTTCCAATGGGAGCCTTCAAGCAGGGTAATGTTCCTGCCCTGGAGAGGGGCATCATTAGTGGAGACAACATCCAGTTTGGGAGGCTGCGTCGTCACACACGTTTGTCCCAGTCGGAGAGCTCCGGGGCTGAAGAGGAATGGTTGGGCTCCTCCGTGGAGGCAAGTGGCTCATATGGTGAAAGCCCCGTCTTACAGGCAGAGGCAGTATGGTACAACCGCAATGTTTACAAACAGGTCGAGAGCAGCGGACAGCTGTCATCTTCTCCCAGGAGCCCAAACACCAGAGGATCCTTGCCCCCTCAGTCCAGACCCATCCAAAGTCATCTTCAGGGGCAAGAGCACTCTGTCACCACAGTGAAGGCCTCTGGTACACCCCACCGTCAGATTGGCAGAGGCCGCAATCGCAGCTCCTCTGAGACAGAACAGGGGGGCAAAGGTAGCAGGGGGCCACACCCAAGGAAGAGAGGCTTCTCTGAAACGGAAAGCAAGCCTAAATGGGACAAGTATGACACCTCTGACATAGAGATGTGATGTGTGCATTTGGCTCATTTTAACAACTCTTATTTTCTGTGTGTTGGCTGTTTGTTAATTTGTCCTGTTTTTACTTTCTTTAACATAGACCTGCAGATTGGACTCAAAAGTGGGGGTGGGGAAGTTATGCACAGCATATGGCACCAATGTGTATTAATATGGGTTTGCCCTTCAAAGTGTGTTAATACAATAACATGCTGTAGGTGCTTTTGACTCTGTGTCCATGTCTGTGTTCACACATGAATTCCAGAGAATGTTGGGATTGTTGGGTCGGGACATCGTCTGAAATTGTCTTTTTCTCACATGTGACTTACAAAGGAGATAATCTGCTTTAAACTTATTCTCGTAATGGAAATGCTTCACTTCATTTATGCAGGAGTGCTGCATGGATGCCCACTAGCTTGCTGTGAATTCCCATTGCCTGTGTATATTTATTAAAAAAATAAATAAATAAATAAATAAAAAAATATGCACACTATTTCTACTAGGGAGCTAGAAGATTAAAGAACATTTTATGTCCACACTGACTTTGTTGGGCTTTCACATGAAACTGTCAGGTGTAGTCTAGTACTATAAAGTAAATTTTATTAAGAGTATTTAAAATATTTTATTTTTTCAAGGGCCAGTGGTATGTTCACTGGAGAGGGGGTTGTTGGCATGCAGTGACCAGCCTTTTATTCAGTAATCCAGACTTTGCAGACCAGGCAACTCTGCTTATGTGAGTGTGTAGCTAGATGACTGCTGCAGTAAATCATAGGCAGAATGTGAAAGGGAGGTAAATTGTGTATGTGCAAAAAAAAAAGTGTTTGCACTTTTTTTAAAATCAGCAGCTACGTTACAGGTTTGATTGCTTGCTTGTTGTGTCAGCTTACTGGTTGTACGGCTGTACCTGAAAGCATTCTGGAGTGACAAATCAGTGTAAAACTATTCCACCTACAACTCCTGTAATACAGCAACATCACAGTCAAGCATCTGTTGAAGTTATGTTGCTTTCTGTCTGAGCATTTTGGCTATGGCAACTAAACTCCTGGTCATGTTGGTTTACAGATAAGTTGTCAAATACTGTTGCGTTGCTTCATTTTTCATGAATTCTTTTCTCCCTTCATTAGTACCAACATGAGTGGACTGCAGTGCCTTGCCACAGAAAACATCTGGTTTGACAAATGTTGCTACGATGAGGCGGAAAAGCGCTTCTACGAGGGAGTCAATGGTCCCACCACGCAGCAGGTACTGAAGCTTGAATACTAAAGATTTTAAAAAGTCTGTGTTTTGCAGTCTGCAGTTAAGGTTTGATTTTTAGGTGTTTTTAATCTGTATAAACTGGATTGTTCTTTGAAGGAAAGGTCTGTCTTTACTCAAAGCTATGCTGCCTTTTGGCTCAAGCTGCCCAGTCAGTGGCTGCGCAGCTCCCTTTTAGTCACTGCCCTGTTGATTTAGGCAGTAGTTACATCATCGCCCGTTACAGCGCATGGCAGCCTGGAGCAGCTGTGTGCATGTGAGTTAAGCCTCTCAATTTAGAAGTGGTTTGCACTAGTGAGAGGGGTCAGGTGGTTTGGCAGCTGTCTCATCTTCTCAGGGCAGCAGTTCTTGGAGTTTCTACACAACACTGGGAAAACAATGGAAGAGTCTTAGATATGTGTCCAGTTTATTTCTAGTATATGATGTCCCGTTTCATGTCTATATTGCATCATAGTCTATATGATGTGCACAGAGTTTATAGCTATTGGCTATTTCTAACCTTTGTCTGCCTTTACATCCACAGTCCCTAACAAGATTTACAGCATTCAGTTACATAAAATCACAATGCACTATAACTATGAAGCTACAATAAATACACATAATAGAAAAATATAGTGTAGGAAAGATATATAAATTAAAATTATTTCCAAAAATGTCAAATTATAGTATAATATGACTGCAGCTCTGATTTACCTTTACCTGATTTTCCTTTGACTTCTACTGTGAACAATTTAATATCTGTAATCAATTTGATTTCAGTTATGTGCTCCATAGATGACAAGTCTTTATGGAGAATACTGATTGTCCAAATTTAGATCTGCGATGTGGTATTTACAGTAACTATTCACCATGCTCCTAATAATGAAACTGTCTTGTCTTTTGAAAGTATCTAGAAAAACACTCTAGGGTCAGACTATGTATACATTCTTACTGTCTTCAACTGATGTTGCTTAAGGTTTTCAACAATAGAGCTGTCGTTGCAGTTTATTGAAAGGTTTAATCTCAGGATTTGGTGCATGGAAGTTGGGGAGAAATGACAGCTGCAGCATGACAGTTGCTGGTCAGGTCATCGTGCTAGGCTTGTATACCCCACGTCTGTAACTTCTGTATTGCTACATCAGATGCATATAAGACAAGCCTTACATGTGTACTTTAGCTTGCCTGCCTGTCTTACATGTATTAATTCAATGACTCATTTCCCCCTCCTTTAAGCCTTTATTAATGGGATCAAATTGCTAAACCAGCCATCCCACTTTTTTTTTTTCACACTGCGTTCTGTCTTTGACTACTTCTACTTTGTTAGCTCTTTGCCCACACATGCCTGCAGGTTAGATGAGATAATGTCATCATGTAGGACACTGCTAAATCCACAAAGAAAATGTAGTAATCCATACTGCATTATGCCTAAACTGCAGATGTCCACATAATGGAGAATTCAAGTGTAAACCGCAATTTTAACTTTTCAATTATGAGAGTGCTCATTGTGGGGTTTTTTTGTGTGTGTGTCTGTGGTTTTCATATTTTGCTAGCAGTATGCACTGATATTCTAAACACCACTCTAATCTCTTTGGGTTAATGCAGTGATTCTCAAATCCAGGCCTCGTGGCCCAGTGTCCTGCAGGTTTTAGATGTGTCCCTGATCCAACACACCAAATGGCTGAATTACCTTCCCAGTATGCAGTTAAGTTCCCCAGAGTCCTGCTAATGACTTCTATATTTGATTCAGTTGTGTTGAAGCAGAGACACATCTAAAACCTGCAGGACACTGGGCCACGAGGCCTGGATTTGAGAACCACTGGGTTAGGGTGAGGTTTATAAGAACTGCTTTTCATGGGGAGAGCTAAGAGGACAAGCTATAACGGGTCCCCTTTTGTTCTTATGGATGTATAAACTTGACCACTAATTCACATTAATATGCCAAATTCAAGTGTAAAATATTTGTCTTTGTACCTACGACATTTGTCTTCATGTTTTCCCTCCTTACCTTTGACATCACTGGGTGCAGGCGAAAACTGCTGTGCAGCAGGCCAAAGGGCGCCAGCAGAAACGGCAGCACAGAAACGTAAGTGGTCACAGCTTTGCCGCTCAGGCCTGGGAATGCTGCATGGCTGAAACAGTCGGCCGACGTGCTGGTTGTCTGCTGCTGCCTGACATGGAGTGTGTTACTCATCACAGCATCGTGGCATCTCATCCTGTTCCACCATCTTGCCATCCAGCTTCCTTTTCACTCTGTAGAATTAATTTGGACTGCTTTAGTTCTGATCCTGATTTCATTTATTCTAGATATTGTGATCATGATTATCACGTGGTAATGATTCTTGGAAGCCAACCATTTTCAAAGTGTTGGATAAGATCATTACCAGCCTGAAAGCAAAAAAGCCTGATCTCATTATACTGAACATCATTATGCATACTTTATAAATGATTATCAAAGTGGTGTATTTCTGTTCACCATTTTTAAATCAAACTGCTTTCAGTCTCTGTGCTAACAGGCTGTAGGCTAATGATGAGAGTGCTAGAAATCTGATTCTCTAAAGCGGTAGTTCCCAAAGTGTGGGCTGCAAAAGGTACTGTGGGGGGGCAGTAATAGCAGAAATTACTCAGTATGTATAGTTACATATTTATATAAAAAGTGAATGACAACTGGTAATAGGAGGTGGTTAGTTTGTGGTATTAGTCATTACTCTGACCTAAATTTACTGCTCTTGTATTGAAGTTTGTGTCCAGTGACACAAATGGGATTTTCTGGGGTTTTTTTTGTTTGTTTTGTTTTTTTTGTTTTGCTTTTTTTTTTTTTTTTTTAAGGGGGGGTGAGGGGGCCCCAGCACTCCTGACTTTGGGAACCACTGCTCTAAAGAACCTGACTGCTCTTGTAAAGAAGCAGAATCTTACTGTGCTTCTACCTGTATTGGAGCTGGAGTTTATCTCAGCATTGTCTGTTCAAATCATTGTTGTGACAGATTTTTACCCCTGCATGGGTTTTTTGTTTTTTGTTTTGTTTTTTCCCTGCTTGCTGCGTGACATCGGGCTTGGATTGGATCTCAACCTGGATGTTAATGCACTGAATTTGTTGCCATTTTTTGCTGTCCTGCAGTGCGAATCTTGGTAGTTAATTTGTGGTGTTTTTCCCACAGTCATCCTCACATGCAGGAGACAAGGAGCTGGTTTCACGCATGAAGAGCCTGGAGCTGGAGAACCAGACTCTTCACAAAGGTGTGCACAGTAATCGGTGATAATGATCCTTGGTTAATCCTTGATAAATCAGCACAGCCTGTCCAGAAATGTCACTGCGATGCAGACCATGACAATTGTAGCTTGTCAGTGTTGCAGCAATATGCCATGTTAACAAGCAGATCAATTAGGGTATATTTATAAGCACAGGGATTTCTTAAAGTGTGTGGCACAATTGGCTGAACTGTATCTGGCTTCTTGTAACACAATGCAGGAGCTGGTGTGAAATCTGTCATTTCTTTTTCTTAAAGCCTAAATTCACTTGATTCCACATTTCCTGCACTGCTGTAATTTAAAAGAAACTGTTGAGGATTTATTAGCTCTAACTCCAACAAAAAGAAACTGAGCTGGTGTTTGTTTGTGGTGCTCTCTTACCTAAAGCAGGTCTGTTTTAGTGGAAATGTAAATGTCATTAAGTGAATGTTTTAATTCCATTAAAGGAAAAAGTCTTCAGTCTTTCCTTACCTGCACACTCCTGCCTATGTGAACATACATGATTTAAAAAGTACTAAATTTTGCTGTAACTGCTCCAAAAATGGAACAGTCTGTAGATCATTCCAAAAAAAGGAGAAATTTGAAGAGGCTGGAGAGGGGAGAGTTTTTCTGGAGGTAGTCTGAAAACCAGAACAAAAAGAGCGCTTTAAAATTAAACTCAATAATTAAAATGCATACCTGCTTAAGAATTGTCCTTATTCGAAGGTCCTTTTTGCTGCCCCCAAGTGGCAAACGCATTTGTTTGACTTTGATGTGTCTGCCTCTGCAGTGGTGGAGGAGATGAGGGCAGCCCTGCAGAAACTGGAGTCCAGAGTGGCTGTGCTGGAGAAGAGCCCTGCACCAGTGGCCGTCCCCGCTGCAAAGGTGGGTAACGTAAGATGTTCGTGGTTTCTAGAACATGACATCTAGGGGTAAATGGCAGCACAATCTGGGATTCAAATTTTCGTCTTCACAATAAGATCTTAGTCAAATGGTAAATGTTTACAGTGGCAGAGCACACTTTTAAGTTTTCTTTCATTTTCTGTTTTTGTTACTTTTAGTTTAATAAAGTAGTCATATCTTGTCAGGAGACCCTTTCTTCCTCTGATGCACATAATCTATTGAAGTTCTTTTTTTGATGCCTTTCACTGTGATATTTTGTGTCACAAAGAAGAAATGCACCAACCATTTGTCTTTTCCATTTATATTGTCCAGGCTGCTCCAGTCCAAGCTGCCCTAGTCAAACAGGAAAATGGTGATGATGCTGAGGACGATGACGACATAGACTTGTTTGGCAGCGATGAAGATGAGGAGGCAGAACGAATAAAGCAGGAGCGCTTGGAGGCCTATGCAGCCAAAAAAGCAAAGAAACCCGCCCTCATTGCCAAGTCATCCATCCTGTTGGATGTCAAACCTGTATGTATCCAATGAAACTGCAGGTTTGCTCTGGGATAAGAATCTTAAAGTTTTTGTCTTTAAATTTTATTTCATAGATTAGTTGAGTTGTTAAAATCTTATCTGGGAAGTGCAGAAAAATTAAAGCATTAACTTACCTGTGATAGTGATTTTTACTATATACATATTAATACCGTTCTTCAAAATTAAGTTTAAGTAAAGGGATTCACGTTGATTTTTAAAACCATGTAGGCTGTCATTGAATGTTTGCAAATTTGTACATTTTGCTGTTAATGTGTGGATCCTGTGTTCTGATTTGAATATTTTCTTTTGGATTAATGTGTGTGTGTGTGTGTGTGTGTGTGTGTGTGTGTGTGTGTGTGTGTGTGTGTGTGTGTGTGTGTGTGTGTTTAGTGGGATGATGAGACTGATATGGCAAAGCTGGAGGAGTGTGTGCGCTCGGTGCAGATGGACGGGCTCCTGTGGGGAGCTTCCAAGCTGGTGCCAGTGGGCTACGGCATCAAGAAGCTGCAGATCAACTGTGTGGTTGAGGACGACAAAGTCGGCACAGACATCCTGGAGGAGGAGATCACCAAGTTTGAGGACTATGTAAGTCAGTTTGTGGTGCTGAGCCATGTTTTAGCTTTAACAATGACATTGATGCCACAGTCAATACAATTGAGCTGAACTAGTTTTACATGCCAGTGTTTGTGTTGAGGAGAGGGAGTGTGTACGTCCAGAGAGGGAATAATTTATAAAGGTGTTCCTGTGTCTTTAATTAAGTACTTTTGGTAAAGCCTCATCAGGCAGGTTGTGTTGACAAACCTGAGGACATTTAGTTTGAGTTTACAAAAGCTTTTCAGTTTTTATTTCAAGTAAATTTTATTGCAACCAGTTTATAATTAGCTTGGTTGATTTAAGACTGTAGGGGGAAAAAAAAAAGTGTGGCACTCATTAAAATTACAAAAACATTAAAAGGATTCTGCAATATCAGCTTTATTTAAATAATTTGGCTTTCATTATACAGTAAATGTTGCAATAATCATGTAACTTTACATTTGATTTCTTCCTCTTCTTTTCTGTAGGTCCAGAGTGTAGATGTTGCTGCCTTCAATAAGATCTAAGCTCCACCAGCCCTTCACCTGCTCCAAAGTGGTGGTGTTGCTGCTAATTTGGGCATGTGTGGTTAATAAAAAGCTAATCTTTGAGCACAAGCATCTGTTTCATTATTATTCACACTGACATTAATTTTCATGTAATCATACAAGGCAGTCTGTTTTCACGTTAAATTGAGCACAGCTTCAAAGTGGAGCCCAAGCCCACCCAGAATCCAGGGTATAGAGGCTGTGTGAATGTGGTCTTCACTTTATGAAGTAGAACCATCGCATCAGAAACACTGAAGAAGGATAAAGTCCCACCTCTGTAGTCTAGATACACCCCTATTCTGCTGGAGCACTTGGCACTGATGGTCACATTCTCCTTATTGTGCTGAAATGAACAGACTGTGGATGAGCAGTCCAGGCTCCAGGATTTGGAGTTGTGTCCCAGCTGGCATTCGGTCCCTCCTCCAGCCCTGCTCATGTTCTTGTAGCAGACACCGATGGAAACTCCTCCGTTTCCAGCCCACTCTACCTCCCAGTAGCAGCGTCTGGCCATCCCAGCCTTACACAGCACCTGGGCCCAGCTGGTGAAGCGGTCTGGGTGGTCCGGGTAGGGCTGCAGGTCCGAGCGTGTGGTCACCACTCGTCGCCCGTCAGAGAAGCACAAGAAAGAGTTGGCCGTGTTCGGGTCCAGGCTTACATCATTGTAATCTAGAGAGGAATTAGAGTGTGTGTGCTGGGTCACTGGGTTTTAATGATGGTGGTAAGACTTGAAAATAATTGAACTCACATTGTAGGAAGTCTGCTCGTGTCTTTGGTTCTGAGTTGTATGGTATATCAGTGTCTTTAGCCGTTAGATCTAGGGGATAAAAATGGTTATACTTAAATGACCATTTGATAAGTTAATATTCTCTGTGAGGTTAGTAAATCTCACCTTTAGGCTTTTCAGAGTTGTTCTTGCTGCTTTCCTTCAGTAGAGTCACTATAAACACAGGTGAGCAAACATTTTATTTTTTAAATCATCTTTTTGGCAATCAGCAGTGAGCAAACATACCCTTTTCTGATATTTTGGTGAATTCTCTTTGAAGTGTTTCATCCAGACTGTCCTTCAGATCAACCAGGGCGCCTCTCGTGGTTTTATACATTAAATAATGAAGTGCGTCAGTGCTGGGCATCTCCACAGTCTTTGTAGGGAAATGAAGAGACTTGCAATTCTGCAATAACATGTAACACAAATTACACAACAGCATTTGAATGCAAATGCAACACATTTAAATAAACCAGGAAGGCTCACAGAACAGTTGAGGTGGTGCACTTACAGACCAAGTGAAACAAAGCTTTGAAGAGGTTTTCTACGATATTTTAATGTGTGTGTGGGAGGGGGTAACACCTTTAAAGTTCAAATACATTATATAGACAGAAAATCTTTTGAGTGCTGAATATTTGGGGATGATGTGTTTGATAAATAGGCCACATGGATGCAGTTCAAACCGGACTGGAAAGCAGGATCGTGTTAACATGCCTGAGACAAAAAATAGAGGTCAGCAGGTTGACCTTCTGCGTAGTTCTGTATCAGTAAACATGCAGGAGTCTTTCTGGGAAGGTACATATTGTCACCCTCTTAAAATAATGGCCTAAGTCACTATTAATTAATTTTATTTTTGCCTAAATCATATTTTCAGTATTTGGTTCATTTTTTGTCTTTTTTTTTTTTAAGAGGGTGACGATGATATGAGTAAAGTTTTGCCCTGTATTAAACTCAATTAAACAAAAAGGTAAATTTAAAGGTTGCAATTTTGGTTCTCTTCAGTTTTACTCATGCTGAACTCGGGATTTGATCCTGCATAGAAATGCAAGCACATCTTCATTTTGGTTTGAGAGACCTTTAGTGTTAGTTTAATACAGTACAGTAACTAAAGCTGATAGCATGCGTTTAGTTTGCATTATTACTCCTTGATAAAATATAGAAATTGGACTTTTTTTTTTTTTTACAAAGATCAATTGTAACTTTAAAATTTTGCTAATGTGGCTTAAAAATGGTATCAAAGTCACATCTCCACGTTTTTAAAGCTTCTGTTTCATACCTGAAGAAAGTGGATGTGATCTTCACTGTGAGAGAGCTTCTCGAGCTCAGCACCAGTCCTCCTGAGCTCGGCCATCTCCCTCTGTATCTTCTCCAGCTGCTCCTCAGCATGACTGACAGCCGCTCTCTCCTGCGCTCTGATCAGCTCCTTCACCTCGCTGCTCTGTTTCTCAATGGATTGTATCAGCTTAAAGAAAATCCTGTCACTTTCCTCCAGTGCAGCCTCTGTGGAGTGCTGTGGAAGATAAAGTTTGCTCTTTTTGGTCCCCCAGAATCACTGAAACGTCGCACTTTCGACTCTACACAGTGTGGCAAAGACATGCTTAAAGCTCCCAGAGTGGAGATGCTCTCACCTTGATGTATCTGATAATGTATCGAAGTTCCTTCTCAGTGTCCTTCAGTTTCTGCACAGACTTCAAAGAGGTTTCCTGGAGTTTTTTCTAAGAGAATACAAAAGATGAATATCAATCACATGGAGCAGTCCCCTGTGCCGCTTAGGCGAATAATTTTTTTTCACAGTGGAAAGTTTTGATTTCAAAAATCAAAAGGATGGCAATGCAGTAGGAGGCCTTTGGTCTTCCAACCACAGCAGCAGTTGAGCTCAAGATATAGCTGCAGGACCAAAGCACATGTCACTCTCCCTGTGTTCAATATTTTAAATGGTTTACAGGAAGCTATAAATGAAACATACTTATAGGCTACATTTTTTATATAAGGCAAATTTTTAAAAAAGGACACTCCACAGATTCGTTATACACCATATGTAGAGATCATTTAAGACTGCAATCAAGTGTTTGCGATAAGTGGCAATGAGTCTTTCACATCGCTGTGGAGGAATTTTGGCCCACTGTGCATTGCAGAATTGTTTTCATTCAGCCACATTGGAGGGTTTTTGAGAATGAACGGCCTGTTTAAAGTCATGCCAAAGCATGTCAGTCGGATTTAAGTC
Source organism: Archocentrus centrarchus (assembly GCF_007364275.1). Taxonomy (NCBI): domain Eukaryota; kingdom Metazoa; phylum Chordata; class Actinopteri; order Cichliformes; family Cichlidae; genus Archocentrus; species Archocentrus centrarchus. The sequence goes on along the minus strand of NC_044362.1, from coordinate 22,034,755 downwards.
CAGACTCTGATTAGGACACTCCATTTCATTCCTTTTGGGTCATTCAGAGGTGGAATGGCCCAAAAGTGTGCTTGAGCATCAGGGCACGAGCTGATGGGTGGACATTGTCCCTCAGGATTTTCTGGTAGAGAGCAGAATTCATGGTTCCAACAATTACAGCAAGTCATCCAGATGCTGTAGCAGCAAAGCATACACAGACCATCACACTAGCACCACCATGTTTGACTGCTGGTATGATGTTCTTTTTATGAAATACTGTGTTTGTTTTATGCCAGATGTAACAGGACACAAAACTTCCAAAAAAGTTCAACTTCTGTCTAATCAGAATCATCAAATATTTTCCCAAAAGTCTTGAGGGGCTCATCAATATATTTGTTTGGCAAATGTGAGCCTTTGTGTTCTTTTTGGTTTTCTCCTTGGGCCAGGTAAGTTTGGATTGCTTTTTTCCTTCAATATATGAAACATCTAAAAACTGCATTTTGTATTTACTTGGATTATCTTTGATACTAAAATTTGTTTTGATAATCTGAAACATTCAAGTGTGACAAATATGCAAAATAACAATAACAACAACAACAACAACGACGACTCTGAAAATGCAAACCTCCCGCAGGGCAGCTCACTCTCTGGGGAGTATTTAAAGGAAAAGTATTTTGTATATATTCAAATTGTTTTGTTATTTTTAAATATGCTTTAAAGAGTTTGTAGTGCAGTAAAAAGTGCAGGCTTGAATTTTCCCCATTGAAACCCATTTTAATATACTTGACATAATTTTGAGTTTAATTATTTGTTTTTTATGTATGTGGATTCATTCTCTTTAAAGATATAAACACATTTTGGGTCAATTTAAGAAATGTAAAAATGTAAAAGTGAGGTCAGAGGTCAAATGTGACATGATATTTGGACAGATACTATTATGTGATATTTAGAATCCCCATATACCAGTATCAGTTCCTAAATGTTGACAATACAAACAAAGGCAGTAGAATTTTAAGCAGAGTTGAACAAATAAAACAAAACAAACAAACAAACAAAAAAAGACATTTTATCTGACCTTGAAGAAGAGGTCAGAGGTCCAAAGTAATGTGATATTTAGAATCCCCATATATCATTCTCTATATGCCTATATGTTGTCAATACAAATAATGGCAGTAAGAATCAAAGTTTTAAATAGCTCTATAAGGTTATCACTTTGACCTTTAGATCATCTATTGACTTTGAAGGAGAGGTCAGAGGTCAAATGTGACATGTTTTAAATCTTTATACGGTACTTTCTATAAGTTAACAATACACACCACACTCATAAGAACCATAGTTTCTAAGTTCTAAGACTTTTTGTCAGTTTTCAACCAATAAATCATTAAGTTGACCTTGGAGACCTCGGTGGATGTAAGCCAGGACTGTTAACGTCACCTCAGTCTACTCCCCTAAAAAGTTTTATCAGAATTTATTCAGAGCTTTACAAGCTGTTGTGTTTACAGACAGAATGACACACACGCACGCAAACACTACCAAAAACACAACCTCCTTGGTGGATGTAGTAATTATTTAAAAAATAAATAAATAAAATCAGAAAGGGGGAAAATGATTTTTCACATCACTATATGATCAAATACAAGACTTTCCTTAAAAAAATACATTTGTTTTAAAGTTTTCTTTAGCGCCAGGCTAAACCAGTTATAGTTTTTACAAACCAGAAGTACTCATAGGTACTTCAGCATATTTAAATTGTGCACTGTGCACAGTGAATGAAATATAAGGACCTAAAAACATTTGGAGGAAGTTATGGGCCACAGACTACATGACAGCTTTTGGGTTAATATTACCAAAGCTTCATGGGAGCGACGTTGTTATTAATTTATATTTGCTTGTTTGTCCACAGTCTGCATCACAGACTTAGAAGTTTGTGAACACAGGACCTTATCTGTTGAGAAAATATTCAAATATTAGAGGCACCATCCCGTCAGCTTAGCCTGGTACCCAGTGGAAAAAAGGGAATCTGATCTTCAGAGGAAGCAAATAAACATTTTTCATTTTGATTTTTATTCAGTTTAGTAATAAAAAATGTTAAGTTACATAAACTACTCTCTCAATCCTTATTTTCTATCTTTACTATTTACCTTTACAGACTAAGAAGTACTAACCCTAAGAACTACACTATTTGATATGGAAAACCTGCAGTTTCCCTTTAAAATCCAAATTCACGCTGACAATAAAACCCTGTCTAAAAACATTGGTGCATCTTTCTATGGATATCTTAGAGAACCATTAAAAGGTGAAGAGCAACTTAAACTATCTGAATTTCTAATCAGTGAATCTGGACATGATTAAAACCCGTTCAAACCTACCTGCTGTTTTGCCCTCTCGTCCCCCACAGAGACAGTTTCATGGCCCTTATGGCTCTCTTTAACACACTGTGAGCATACACAGTGCTGGTCGTTGTGACAGTACAGCCTCAGTAACTTATCATGCTGTGGGCACAGTTTCTCTTTCAGCTGATCTGAAGGTTGTATCAGCTTATGAGCCTTTCCATGAAAGCGTTCTTCATGGACTTTCAGGTGAGCTATGCAGTAGGACTCCAGGCACACAAGGCACGACTTCACGGCTTTGCTTTTTCTCACTGTACAAAAACTGCATTTGACCTCCTCTGTTTTAGCGGAGTGTTGAGCCTCAGCCTGTAATCCGCTTTGCTGAAACTTTTCCACCAATTCACCCAGAACTGTATTTCTGCTCAGCAGAGGTCTCGGGCGAAACACCTGCCTGCACTGAGGACAGCTCCACTGGCCTTTCTGCTTGGCCCTGTTCCAGTAGTCTTCAATGCACTCCAGGCAGTAGCTGTGTCCACAGGGGATTGTCACGGGGTCTCTTAACACCTCCAGGCACACGGAACAACAGAACTGGTCCTGTTCAACAGAAATAGTTGTGGCTGCCATTTCCTGCACTCTCAACTGAAACAGAAAAGGGAAAGCTGGGCGTAGTTCACAGGTGTCCTTACTGCAGCTTCTCAGGTTTCACCTGCTGCACCCTGAAGCCTCCAATCACAGCCAGCAAAGCAGCATGTGGGCTGTCCCAGAGAGCCTGTGCAAAAAACAACCTGCTCACTGAAACACCTCCAGGTGCACATCAGGGTAGCTCATATGAGATTACATTTGAATAGAATCTGATACAAAAGGCTGTACAGAAAAGCACTCCATTGTTTTCGTGTGTGAAGTCAGCGTTTTAGTCACGCAGCTCATGTGCAAAGAAAAACCACCCGTGAGAAAGCAAAGGATGTCTGCTTTTTAATGGCAGCATGTCACATAATTCACATTATCTTTGAAGCCAAATGACTGTTTACAGAGTGTTGGTTAAAAAATAAATAATATAAAGGCATAAAAGATAATTCTTTACTAAATAACAAAATATTGTCCTGAAATAAGATCCAGTAAGTCAGTCCTGCTTTTTGCTGCTTAACACTTCAGGAAGTGAATACACTGTCAGTGGGATGTTCAGTGGTACTTCCCCCATGCCTGTTCTACCACTGCTTACATGCAATATGCAAGTATAGCTGATTTTTAAAAAAAAAAAAAGCAATTAAATGACTGGAGTGTCATTGTGGCTTTGTGTGAGGACAGCACTTGAGTATAATAGCATAATAGCATTCAGCTAGCGAGTTTGATCTCCATAAGAAGTCTTATTTTCTCCTGGGGTGAGCACGTCGCTGAGGGTGCTTATGTCTGGATCCAGAGGAGAAAGTAGAGACTGGAAAAAAGAAAAAAGAAAAATTTGTCAGCGCAAACAAATACCACAAATTATACCAGCAGCTTTTAGCTTGAAATATAAAGAAAAGGTAGAGCACTGCTGGAGTACTACATTTCTGCTTTAACCACTGACTTCTGCTCAGTGCTGGATTCTTCTCCTTTTGGCTCTTTGAAAACTGTATGATGTTAATGAGATGCTAAGTGAGAAAGAGCCCCCCCTTTACAAAGAATGGTCAACAATAACGCAAGTGAATAAGGAGAAAAAGAAAAAAAAATCTATACACACTTGCATATTTCACCAACGCAGGACTCAGATTAAGAGGATCAATTCCTGCCTGCCTTTAAGCTTTGATTAAAATGGTCATTCCACAAACTTGACCTAAATGACATCAATTAGCCAGCATAAACAAAAAAAAAGGCAAACTTTACTTCTTTACTTTGACATTTCCTACAACATGATATCAAATATACCCAGTGTAGTGTTCCCTAAAAGCTCTTTCAGCTGCTCCCTTATCTCCCAAGGAGTCGCCACAGTCCGCATATTTGATTTGCCACTTTTTTTAAACACATCAGATGCCCTTTATATGGAGGCTTGTTTCAACCACCGAAAAAACTTTTTTTTTGCCATCCATAACTCAAAATTTTGATAGAATAATTGAAGTTTGAGTTAGTAAGTCAAAATTTTGAGTTACCCAACTTGAAATTTTGAGATAATAACCAGAAATTTTGACTTATGGATGGCAAAAGAAAAAAAGAAAAGTGTATTTTTCCAGTGCTGGAAACAAGTGTCCATTCCTTCCTGACACAACCCACCCATTTATCCAGGCTCGGGGCTGGCACTATCTGTGCCATGCAGTCACTTAACAGAATTTTCTGATATGTTTGAATTTGTCTGAAACAGTACTCTGTAGTGTAGTGGTTTATTCATTCACCCAACAAGTGAAGGATCCCAGGAGGAGACACAAATCCCTTGGGCTACATCAGGAAGGGCATTCAGCATTAAAAAAATAAGTTAATAAAAATCTGACAAATCAAGCATGTGGAGCCACCCACTGTGGAGGTCCCTTATGAATAAGGAAGCAGCTGAAAGTAGCTTTTAGTACTTATTACCTATTAACTGAATTAGCTTTAAAACAGTGACTATGTATAAAAAAAAAAAAAAAGAGAAAATCCAACAGCCAAGTCTAAAACTGTCAGGTTTAAGTACGTCTACACTCAATTTACTTCTTTCTTTCTTACACTAGAACAATAATATTTGTGGACGCATTTTAATGTTTGTTTAGGTTAAGTGTGCTCCACACACATGCAGTAGCCTCTACATAAATGCTGTAATGGTTGCAGTTACCAAACTGTGAGAAGGCCGACGCTGGTATGACAGGTTTTTGAGTGCGGAAGGGGTTGAGAGGGCTCACGGGACTTTGGTCTAGACCAGGTGAAGGGCCCACTGTGATAACACAGACAGACAACAAACACGGTTACTACGGAGTCTCAGGTATCGATCAATATCGGCAACATTTGTGCAGATTCAGCAAAGTCAAATGTAAACAAACACACTTGGTAAGAAGTTTCAGCTGTGAGATAAAGGGGTTAGATTGGCATGTCTTGTTTTTTTTTTTTGCAATTAAAAAAAAAAAAAAAAAAAAAGCTACACTGATGAACAAAATGTATAGATGATGACACTATTAGCAATAAAAAAAACTAAGATTTAAACAGATTTTTAGTAGAACAGAAATTCACATTCCATATTACTACGTTTTTGGTCATGCGTAACAGTGTGTTGTGTATTCATATTAGGGTTTCTCAAGTTTAATTTAAGACACATTCCTCCTAGAAAAAGGATAGAAAGATATCTGTTTTGCTGTCATGTTATCACAAATATGAAAAATATCAGTGTAAACCAGTAGGGTGAGGAATTATTCACAAAGTGCCTGAATTTCTTTATATTTATAATCACACAACAAATCACCTAATGATATCATTAATTTGCCATTAAACACATAGCAAACACTTCTGAATTAAAATGGTTTTTATCGTTTTATTTATAAAACTGCCATTTATTCTCTAAGGGTTATCTGACTGTAGATTTAATATTTTTAATCTTTAATATTTTAATCATGCGTGACCCTACTGTCAGGGCAGGATTAATTATATAACCCTAATCACAGTCTGTACAATCTGTGCAACACGCATGTTTAAGAAACTTCCATCAACAAACCCCTAAAAAAAAGAGCTTGGCTTTGTGTGAGTGTTAAATACAGCAAAGATAGATTTCTGAATGAGTTCATTTTAATTTAAAAGTGTGATTTAAGCTGGAAAAAAACAAAACAAAAAAATGTCCCCACCCACCAAAAGTGTTGCACTGTTTAAACATCTGTATTAAAAGCTGTAAATGTATGACACACAGGAACACACTCACATGCAGCTGCTTCCATTTGTACAGCCGCCCCAGTTTCATTCATCTCTGTCCTGTCAGGCTGGACTGTGAGATTTGGACTCCTTACAATTACTACATTTCTCACTGTAAAAGAAAAAAAAAAGTGCAATAACATCAACAGAGAGTCAGTAGAATCATTTATGATGCAAAACCCAAATGCGATGCAAATCTCTGTATCTACCTCTCTCATAAATGATGACAAATCCATCCTGACAGACCTCCTGCAGCAGCGTCTTAAAATCTGACACGGCTGTCGTCACCAGGCCAAATGTGAGGCCGGGGTCATCTGTGAATGAAGGCGAAGCCGACAGCACAGGTGGAGCGTGGAGGGACTGACAGCTCTAAAAACAGAGACCAAGAGGGCTGATGAAGAAATGACTTTAAGAACCTGTTTTCCAAGAGTTTGCTATGGTGGTGTGTTTATTAAGTGTTCCATCATATGGGAAGATAAACTGACCCAGAGCCATTTGTGACAAGAGGTAAGACATAAAATAGTTTGATCAACAAGTGGGGGCGGCACCAGGATCCAAGACTGGGACCACAGTAATGAAAGATAATAGGTGAAAGGGTCTGAATTTGATAAGGTAAAATACCAAAATATAGCAAAGGGGTGATGGGATCAGAAGGTCACATTATAAGGTTTTGGGAACTTTTTGCATGCAGGGACTATTTTCATTGTGCAACTTGATATTACCACAGTAACACAGTTTAGAATCACTGTCCTGAGAGGCTGAAAAACCACATGTAACCATGAAAGGCATCACCTGAAGAAAGTGGACGGAGTCTTCAGCATGGAAAAGCTTATCCAGTTCATCTTCATTCTTCTTCAGCTGTGCGATCTCCTTCTGAATCTGCTCCAGCAGCTTCTCCGCTTCACCGATGGCCATCTTTTCCTGATCGTTTATCAGTTCTCTAACCTCAAAGCGCTTCAGCTCTATCGACCGAATCAGCTCGGAGAAGACGGCGTCGCTCTCCTCAGCTGCTACACGAGCCGAACGCTGGAGGGAGACACATAGGAAGGAAGAGCAGGCGAAGAGTGAAGAAAGCCAAAAAAACTTCATAAGTTAATAAAATACGTGTAGAAATGCAACATTAGAAAGATGAGACATTTTTATCATCTAACAGTGAGATGCTGAATATCAGCACTTACACTGAGAGAGAAAATGGCTTTTCTCAGCTCTTGCACCTCCTTTTCTCTTTGCTGAATCCTCAGCTGGGAGCTCTGCTTAATCTCACTGAGCTGCCTCTGAGGGGAAAAAGTCAGTAAGAAAGAAAAGTGAATGTAACTCAATAAAAGCAGACACATTTTCCTACTGCTGTGCTCCTGGGCACAGACTGAAGTTGTCTCAGTTGCCACTAAAACTGAATCACTTAAAATAAAGTTAATCAGGGTGCAAGTAAAAGCACATTTCTCTGTACCATCTACATCCTATTTGATCAGGTCTTAAAAAAAAAAAACTTTAAAAAAACTTTAGAAAGCTAGATGAGATCACAGAAACTCCATTGATGATTAAAAATTATTTTGAAACCTTGAAATTATTATTATTGTAAACCTTTGCTGGTTGTATTCCATACAGATAACTACAAACCAGGTTTGAGAAACACAACCTTTAAACTTATTGAGCTGATTTAAGTGTCTTAATGGTTAAGACTGTGTCACTCTGCTCCTGATCTGGCTGAATATTTGCTCTAGATTAGATCATGTCTTGATTCAAAAAGACACTGCAACAGTCACTGATGAACACTGGACCTTCTGAATACAAAGGAACTGAGTTATCTGCTTTACTGCTTTCCTTCTTTCAAACTGTATTGTAAATTATAAATTGGTAACAAAACCTACTGAGACTTAAATGCAATGATGAGTTTAATTGACAATAAAAGATTAATGAACAGAAGTAGTGAAACAAGTAATTGATATAAAGAAAATGAAATGATGATCATTTAAGTGATTATTAACTTATACAACCCCCAAAACAGGAATGGTTTTACAGGTGGAGGCCACTGACAATTTTTCCTCCTCATCTTTTCTGACTGTTTTTCCACTGGTTTTGCATTTGGCTAGGGTCAGCGTCACTACTGGTAGCATGAGGCAATACCTGAACCCTACAGAGGCTGCACAGGTAGACCAACTCCTCCGGGATGGCGCATCAATATGTGCCATTGCCAGGAGGTTTGCTGTGTCTCCCAGCACAGTCTCAAGAGCACGCAGGAAATTCCAGGAGACAGGAAGATATTCTAGGAGAGCTGGACAGGGCCGTAGAAGGCCCTTAACCCATCAACAGGACTAGTATCTGCTCCTTTGTGCAAGGAGGACCAGGACGAGCACTGTCAAAGTCCTACAAAAGGACCTCCACCAGCTTAGTGGTGCGAATGTCTCTGACCAAACAATCGCAAACAGGCTTCATGAGGGTGGCCTGACATCCTCTACTGGGTCCTGTGCTCACTGCCTGGTACCATGGAGCCTGTTTGGAATTTGCCATAGAATACCAGAATTGACAGGTCCACCACTGGTGCACTGTGCTTTTTACAAATAAGAGCAAGTTCATCTGTCTCGTTAGCAGCATGCCTCGACACTGTCAGGCATGCATACAAGCACATGGAGGCCATACAAACTAATGAGTACCATCTTGAGTTGATTTTCTGGGTGTCTTTGAATTCAGACTTCTGTAGGTTGATATTTTTCATTTCCATCAAATGATGTGGCATCCCTGGGTTCTTAAAAAATTATCCAGTCCATATCAGTATAGATATCCAGCATGATTTTCCCATAAAGATCTGATGTGTGTTCAAAGTGTTCCTTGAATTTCTATGAGCAGTGTACTGTTCTAACTTAGATAAGTGGCCCTGAGATATAGTGATTAATGCATTCACCTTACATCTAAAAGATCCTGCTTCAAGACTGGGAGGAGGGTTGTCACTGCTTTTCTCTGTCACACTGCATTTGATTAGATTACAAATGCCAACTGATTAACAAAACCCACTCAGAGCTTAAAATATGCAATGGCTTGCTTGATTTATAATTAAAGAATAGAGAATACGACAATTAGTGAAACAATGAGTTGATTTAAAGAAATTGATATTTAAACATCTTTTTGTTTCTTGAAGACGTTTCACCTCTCATCCGAAAGGCTTCTTCAGTTCTCAACCATGATCAATAGAGGGTCATAACCACCTCCAGGGGACTACGCCCACAGGGGTTTAAATACCTGGGTCTCTCCACCATTTGGTTGAGAACTGAAGAAGCCTTTCGGATGAGAGGTGAAACGTCTTCAAGAAACAAAAAGAAGTCCAGTCGCCTTTTTCAAGCTCCAGAGACTACTATGACCTGGATAACTGAGAATCTACACAGACATATTTAAACATGTTGTTACAGCCTCTCAAATGCAGCCTTTTTTATACTTGAATGATTCATAGGGGTGTGTGTGTGTGTTTGCATCTCAACAGTTAGACTGATTTTGTCTAACTGTAAATAAAGCCAAATATCTGTTCTAGATTAGATATTCTTTAAAAAAAAAAAAAAAAAAGCCCACTGTTAAAAGACAGCTGTTTAACAGTGGACTTTAAGAGATACATTTAAATACTGCACTGCAGTTCTGTGTCCTTTAGTTCTCATCTTTGTATGCTGCACAGCCAGCAGGCCCTAATCACATGACCTCAGGGACCTGCTGGGGATGCATGCTGGTGTTCATCCATGCAGACCTCTTAAAGTCAAAACCAGAACCTTAAAGTGTACTCTGAAGTTAATGGGGAGCAATGGTGTGATACTTGCAACAGCGTTCTGAAGAACCTGCAGATGGTCCACGAAAGCTTTGTTAAGACAAGTGCACAATGATTTACAATAAACACCACGATACAGTCATGAAACTTATAATAAGAGAAGAGAAAAGCAGCACTTTTTCCTTCATTCAGACCATCCAATGTTAAATGTGTGTTAAATGTGATAATTGTGATTACACTTACACTTTACATATGACTGGGTAGTATTGGCAATTTATAGCCAACAGCCTGTGTTGTTTATGTTTTTTGAATCAAATGTTCAAGGAAATACTTCACTTTCTCTTGGATTTTGATGAGAGTGAGGACAGGCTTCTAGCCAGGAAAATTTCAAAAGCCAGCGCTATCAGACAACTGGAAGGGTTGGGGGAGGGCCCCATGGGATTTTCTGTTTTTTTAAGTGGGCCGCAGCACTTTTGACTTTTGACCACTGATCTATAGCAACACTTTCAGCATAAAAACAGCATAAAATAAAAGCTACCACCAGCCTCTACTTTTGTCTCAGCTACTTAGAAGAAGAGGCTGCTTTCTTTAGTCTTATTTTTTTCCTCCAGTGGATGATGTCCTTCCAATGTGTTAAACTGTTCACCTCACATTCACACATCAGGGCAACTCAGGGTTCAGTATCTCTCCCACAAGTATCCTTCAACATGCACACTGGAGGCCCCGCAGATTGAACCACTGACCTTCTGGTTGGTAGACAATCTGCTCCTGAGCAACAGCTGACCCTTCCAGATCCCAAAGGGATTTGTGTCTGCATGTGCTTCTGCATGTGAAGCAAATGTGTAACCACTACACTACCTACAGGAGCACAAATATTCTTAGATATCAATATTCTTCATAATATTTTTCATTAGTTTTTAATTTTCACTTCATTTGGAATTTTTGTTGGGTTTTTTTTTTTAGTTTTTAAATCACAGTAATTTCCATAGTGAATTTACTCATTTAATTTAGTTTAAACTGTACGAAAGTGCGCCGTCCAGGGTGTACCCTGCCTTTCACCCTATGGCAGCTGGGATACTGGATTGGATGGATGGATGGATGGATGGATGGATGGATAGTTTAAATGTTACTCTGTTTTTTAAAATAATTTGGAGGTATTTGTATTGGGCAGAATAGAGTTTAAAATCGGGGAAACAATATAGACAGCACCTTGTGGAGGTAGTTAACTTAGTCTCGGGAAAAAAAAAAATCCACATTAGCAGTGAGACTTATAAATACTTTCAATGGTATTTATTTATTTTAATTATTTATTATTTTAGTTACTTTCATGAGTACACTGTTATGGGTTTGTTTTGTCTTCTCGTTTTTTTTTTTTCCCAATTACCAAAACGAGCTGCAGCTGGGGGTAAGCCGCCTCCTGAGTAATTCAGGTGAGGTGATTACCTGCTTCTGCTGTATCTCCTCCTCGGCCAGAACCGCGTCGTGTCCCCTGTGCTCGTCGGTCAGGCACATAGAGCAAATGCAGCGCTTGTCGGTGCGGCAGTACAGCTCCAACAGCTTGTCGTGTCGCCGACAAATGTTCTCCTGGAGTCGCTTGGAGGCCGCCACCAGCTTGTGTTTCATGAATGTCGAGGACTCGTAGTGAGGCCGGACGTGGTCTTCGCAGTACGAGGCCAGACAAACCAGGCATGAGCTGACCGCCTTGCTCTTCCTCCCGCTGCAGACGTCGCACTCCACGTCGTTTGCTTCGGCGAAAGTTCGGCCAGCTGCCGAGACAGCCGAGTCCTCCTGGAGTGTCGTCTTCTTGAATTTCTCCACCACGTCGGCCAGAATGGTGTTCCTGGAGATCAGCGGCCTCGGGTTGAAACTCTGCCGGCACTGCGGACAGACAAAAACCCCGAGGTAGTCGTCCTGGCCCCAGTAGTTCTGGATGCAGACCGAGCAGTAGCTGTGTCCGCACGGTATAGTTACTGGGTCCTTCAGCACGTCCAGACAGATGGAGCAGTTGAACTGGTCCTTGTCCAGGAGAACTCCGGCTTGAGCCATCACTGAAAACGCCGAATAACAGGTTAAAAACTAACGAGAAAGTAACTGACAGCCAACTGCTGCTTTGTTTACAGGAAGTGAAGGAGGCGGGCCTGTAGTTGTTATGGTTAACACCCCCCCCCCGCACTACTTCCGGTTTCTGCATCGGCGATTAGCAAACGATTAATTGATGCTCTACCGCCACCAACTGGCATGGAGTGTGGATCTTAAGGTTTGTTGAAACGTGCAAACATACACAGAAATGGGCTATAAGGCAGAATTTACACCAGTACGCATGTCACCAATGGGCAAAGCAGTAACAGGGAGGATGTTTTAGGTTTATTATTATTAATAATATTATTATTATTATTATTATTATTATTATTATTATTATTATTATTAATACTACTACTCCTCCTCCTCACAACAGGGCAGCACATGAAGTCTACAAATTTTAACATGTTTATCAACCATATAATTAAAATTGCAAAAAAAGTTGGTTTATACTGTAAATGAAAAAAGTGATATTTACTCTGGTTCTTGTATTTTCTTTGACTTACTGAAATTCCTGTGACTAGAAGAAGAGTGAGGGAACCCATTCAGGATTTCCACAAGAGTAACAGAGGGGACAGGCAATTCATGGACAGTTTATTTCCAAGAACTTAAATTTTTTTTTTTTTTTTTTTTTTTTTTTTTTTTAAATGGTTATTAGCAAAAATAAAAAAATTGGTATAGAATATTACAAATAAGGCTGTGGAACAGTAATGAAAAATGTCAAATTATTTGGATTTTTATAACTCGTATTAGTAATTGAACTTGAACAAACATGATTGTAGGGTTGCTCGGGGGGGGGGTCATAATCATGATTATTTAACGATTACTCACCGACTTTGTAAACACTATTGATTCCACTTAAAGAACAATGAATACTTGGAATCTAGTACAATCTCTTAAATAAATACTACATTGAAAATAAAAATAGATTTTAATAGATTCAACTACAGCAATGTTATACATTGACACCTTCTTAAAATAATGACCATAATGACTGTGTATCAAACCACATACTTAGGCATGCAGACTGCTTCTACAAACATTTTGTAAAAGAACGGGTCGCTCTCAGGAGCTCGGTGAATTCTGTAAATTCACAGAGCAGGGTCAGCAAATGCTGAGGAGAATAGTGCACAGAGGACACCAACTTTCTGCAGTCAATTGCTACAGACCTCAGAACTTCGTGTGGCCTTCAGATTAGCTCAAACAGTGTGTAGAGAGCTTCATGGAATGGGTTTCCATAACTGACCAGCTGCATCCAAGCTTTACAGCATGAAGCACAATGGAAAGTGTCAGATGCAGTGGTGTAAAGCATGCTGCCACTGGACTCTGGAGCAGTGGAGACGTGTTCTCTGGAGTGATGAATCATGCTTCTCCATCTGGCAATCTGATGGATGAGTCCAGGTTTGGTGGTTGCCAGGAGAACAGTACTTGTCTGACTGCATTGTGCCAAGTGTAAAGTTTGATGGAAGGGGGAGATTATGGTGTGGGGTTGTTTTTCAGAAGTTGGGCTCGGCCCCTTTAGTTCCAGTGAAAGGAACTCTTAATGCTTCAGCCAACCTGACAGAACACCTTTGGGATGAATTAGAGTGCAGACTGTGAACCAGGCTTTCTCATCAAACATTAGTGTCTGACCTTAAATGTGCTTCTGGAAGAATGGTCAAATTCCCCAAAACACACTCCTAAACTTTTTTGGAAAGCCTTCCCTGAAGCTGTTATTGCTGGGCCAGCAGCAAATAAACCCTACAGATTAAGAATGGCATGTTACTCAAGTACATATGCATGTGAAGGCAAATACTTTTGGCAATATAGTGTATGGAGAAATGAGGGGTTGCTCAAGACTGTACGATGTATGTACAACATCTGAGATGCAACAACAGGGGCACTGGAAAGAACTGGTGGGGGTTACAGCACGTTAGATTCAACTCTACCCTTGTAGATACATTGGTAAGCAACACTGGCTCATGCAAATACCTTGGTGTTCACAGTGACAGTGACTTGAGGTGGTTCCCAAACTGTACCGAACATTCAAATCCAAAACTCTGATTCACAATCTAATAAGCAGCAGACAAGATTATGGGTCAGATTCGCTTTAACCTCCTGGAGCTTTTTGACCAAGCAGTCATTTTACAGGCAAACATCTTAACTGACAGCTCCCATGTTTTGCACACAGAATATACATCGTTGAACTCAGGTAGGAGGTACAGGGTTCCCCTCTGTAAACATAATGGGTACAAACACTCATTTGTGCCTCTGCCAATCAAACTTATCAATGAGCAAGCATGAAAGTATGGCCAACTCTGAATAGCTTTTTATGAACTTGTATACTGTTTTTATTTATTTACTTTTTAAAATTCTCCATGTAATTGTTATAGTCTCATTGCATTTACTGGATTTTATCAGTTTTGTTGAAAACATGTTCATGCAATTTCATATCTTTGCAACAAATATAAGACAGTGTCCTCATTTCATAGGGAGTAGCAATTTGTGACATGCAGTAATATAGTTTAAAAATATTCTTATCTAGTAGCTCTTTGGTGCATGTGTTGTTTTTGTTGCACCTGTCAGGGTGGGATTTCATACTCAATAGTACATTTTGGCAAAAAGTGATATCTTTTTTACTTAAGCTATTTTGTAATGTATTTAACTAAATTTTTAATTGTTGTAACAACAAAGGAATTTCTGAAGTTTGGGCTGAATAAAATATTTTATAATCTTACATGGCTGCTTTCTGTACCACTGTCCATCCACAGCTCTTTATTTTTTCTTTCTTCCAGTAAGATATGAGGGTGTTTTGTGGTGGATGATCTTCATTCTGACCCTGTAAATTTTCCCAGTAGTTTAGTGATAGCTGCGGTCTTCTGGTTTCTAGTGGCTTTCCACTCATTCCTATTTGTAATGCAGCAGCTGGGGTCATTTTAAACCAGTAACGTAAGAAACTTTGAAATATAATTTCATACTTATCATTCCTAAATGTAATCATGCACTGAATCATTTGTATTGTATGTATTTTGGGGTCTGGGAAATATATTCTGTTTAAAGTCAAAGATGCTGCCTTAGAACTGTTTGTTTTTTTTGGTATTGGATTGTTTAATATAACCAAGAGGAAACATCTGTAGCTGATCGAGGTCCAGTTAACGTCATCTACTTACAACCTTCTCGTTGACTCTACGATTAACAATCCTGCTGTTTTTAACCTGTATCTACAACTGTGTATCTACAAATATAACTATAACTGTAAAAACATTAATTTGGAGGTTGAAATGCTCATAAAATACAAGCACAGTAAGTCAACAGTTCACTCTGTGCTTATGCTTTTTGCCAAAGTCACACATGCAGTTTTTCCAGCTCTGAATGAATGGATAAACTCTCCAAATGAGACGTTTCAGACCTACACAAGTTAAACTGTGAAACCATTGTATAAAGGCTGAGAGTAAAAATGATCCAAACACAGTTTCCAGAGCATTTTTAATTTAAAATGCATTTAAATAATTAAACACAATAAATAAAGTTTGGAACATAAACCCATTTTTGTAAATCATAAATAAGTGGAAGATAAACAGAAAATGCATATTTTCAAACTTTAACAGGATTTTGTGGTCAGTGCATTAACTACATAAACATAACAGATCAGACATCTTTAAAAATCTAATTTCCTTCACACAGAACAAGTACATTACTTTGGTCACAAAGGAAAAACTGACGCATTAATGAGAACATTTCAGCTTTCAAATGGCCGCCTCAGTGAAATCAAACTCAGACATTCATTGTTAATTGTGCGTTGTGGGTTTTGAAAAGTTGCCAGAGACCTCATGTTTGCTCATTACACCTGTCAATCAAAACATGTAAGCTCGCTCTCTTAAAACCACACGCAGTCCCGATCGAGGGGTCGTCCTGTTAAAAGCAGGTATTTCAAACCTATATTGCACCAATAAATTGATCCCTCATAAAGAATTTTTTTCTCATTTAGGTTAATACCATATTTGTGCAAAATACTGATGGGAAGATTATAACAATCATCAGCACATGTTCATTATGTCCATTCAAGTATTTCATTACTCTTTTTTTTTTATGTGTGTGAAAAGTTATAAGTCTTTCTAATCTACTAGAAACAGGCACAAAAATATTCTGTATGATTCAAAACATGCATCAATGTCAGTGGAAGATTAAATTTTGCTCTACATGCTTATCTGAGGTTAGAGGATTTTTCTGAATGAGAATGAAGATGTCTAAAGCCAGTCTACTCACAGTCAACTACTGAATAAGCTGCAAGGGTAAAGCTACAAACTCCATTATGATCCCTTTACATACAGTACTTTTGAAACCTTACAGTTCAAGTTTTCATATTCACCTCCCTTCAGTTCAAAGAATTTCACACCTTACAAAAATTACACAGCAGGTAGGATTAATCCAAAACGGAGATACTCCTGGAAGTCAACTAAAATGCTCTACAATGTTTTACATGTTTGTGTGCATGTATATGTGCGTGCAATGCTGTATGATATGTGTCTACACTCATGATGCACAGTGTCATGGTGTGGCTTCACTTGTTCTTCTCCTCCAGGCCGCTCTCTGCTCTCAGGGCTTGGCTGCTGGCCGCAATGAAGTTCATCCAGTGTTTGAGGTCCTCGGGAAACTCTGGGCGCTCGATCTGTAAACAGACACAGTGTTAGATGAATAAAGCCACAGTCTGAAGCCGATAAATCAGTTAACACCCAACAACACACACACTGTCAAGTTCAGGATACTAAAGTGTGATTATGAAACGCTTTTCTTTGTCTTGTGGATTCTATAAGGAAAATGACCATGAACAGAAGCCCTCAGAGTAATGCCACCACTTTTCTCACCTTCTTTTTGCAGATATATTCGATGATTGTCTCGGGGCTGCAGTGCACTACGTTTTGCCTACAGAGCATGATCGCAGAGACAAAGCTATCTTTCTTGGACACAAAACGCTGCTCCAAGTAAAAGGCTTTCTCATCCCAGCCCAAAACTTTGGTCCGAATCTCAAAAGCCTCACGGAAGGCCAAGGAGCGGCGGTACCGGATGGTGGAGGCCCCTACCACCAATTTTGCCCCCAGTTTGCGTGAGGCCATGAACAGCCCGTTTCTCATGTAATGGTGGAAGCGTGCAAAGTCACACTCCCTCAGATACCGAGAGTTGTTCATGTGGCCCAAGTAGTCCAAATCGTGTGGAAGGACCATGCCGTCGATACTTTGCTCGGCTAAAATGTCCCGTACTCTGGGCTGGAACCATGCCTGGATGAAAACCTGGGCCCCTCGCAGAAAGTACCAAACATCTAGGCTGCAGAAGAGCAGGAGGAGGGCACCCAACACCAGCAGAAACATCTCTCTGGAACAACAGTGCAGATATTAGTGCCAAGAATCAAAACTGATGCTTTTAAAGACAGCAGGTATTTATTTGCAGGTCTACAGTCATTTCCTATTTTAAAAAAAGAAGAAGCTGATTTTAAAGGGTCTAAACTGAGGAGGACCGTCAGGATTAAACAAACTGCCACTTTGACCTCATCAATGACAGTGCAGATGTGGGATAAAACCAGCGATCAGTGTTTTTTTTTTTCTTTGGCTGACTGATTAACCTGGCTAAAAACACAGAAGCAGCACATTTCCACCAGCAGCCACTTCAACCTTGAGAGGATTGTGAAGCTAACGCTTCTCCTTTAAAATTAACGGGCTGCAGCCTGCTGCCAAAGCCAAATCTGTTAGCTTAGCTGCTAGCTGCCAGCAGCTGGTGCCCTCGGAGAAAAAAAAAAAACGAGCACACCGCTCCTCGCACAGCCGCCACACTCCAGTTCTCCTTATCAGAAAGGAAGCAATAATCATACAGACGGCAGAAATATCTTTTAATGGCCGCGAAACTCACTGTGCGTCCCGAAGAAAGCGCTATCATGGGAAGCGGTGCAACTTGAAGGAACCGGTAGAATCAATGAACATAAGTTCCGGGTGTGTGACGACAAGTAGCCTCATTGGTTGACTTGTTGGCATGGTTACACGAAAAACGTTTTCGCGTCTGAAGGGACTGACGTCACCTCACTAACGCGTGATTTATTTATTTATTTATTTATTTATTACCTCTCCCGAGGAGGTTACGTTTTTGGTATCGTCTGCGTGTCATCCTGTCTGTTAAACACAATATCTCGGAAATTTTTGAATGAATTCTGATAAAACGTTGTAGGGGTGTAGAGTGAGGTCATGTTAACAATCCATTGGCCATAGTGTGAGTTGATTTATTATTTTTTTTGTATCAGCAGTTTTAAAATTTTTATTTTGCTCTTAATGTTAAGCACTTCAGTCAGCACTTGCTGTTTTAAAGTGCTATATAAACAAAGTTGGCTTGGCATTAAAATTTGGCTTACATCTGCCAAGGTCTTCAAGGTCAACTTAATGATTTCTTTGTAGAAAATTGACAGAAAGCCTTATAACCTAGAAACTATGATTCTTACAAGTGTGGTCTGACCTCTCCTTGAAGGTCAGTAGATTGATCTGAAGGTTAAAGCGATAACAATCCTATATAGAGCTGTTTAAAACTATTAACATATAGGCATATGAGGAATGCTGTACGGGGATTCTAAATATCACATTACTTTTGACCTCTGACCTCTTCTTCAAGGTCAAATACAGTCAAACTTTCATCAAATGTCTTCTCTTTGAAACTATGCTTCAAATTCTATTGACAATATTTAGGAAATCATAATGGTATATGTGTATTCTAAATGTCACATTTAATCTCTGATCTCATCTTTACATTTCACATCTGCCTTCTCTTAAGTTGACCCCAAAATGCATTTATCTTTAAAGAAACTATTTTACTGCACTACAAACTTTTTAAAGTACATTTAAAAAGAACAAAGTAAACAAAAATATATACAAAGGTTTGGTTCTCAGTCTTTCTTGTTTGTTTATTTGTATCTTGGTTAACAGAGACAGTATGTAAGGCCATAGTCATGATGCAGCCATGCCCCCTTTCATTCAACAAAAGTTATTGTTCTGTATGTAAGGGGTAGCCAGTCAGAAAAATGGCCACAGAGGAAGAAGAGCTTAAAAAGCTTTGTTTACAACTGAAAGGCTGAAAAAGTTGAACCATGAAAAAAAACAACAACCATGGAGCTAAAAATGAGCTTAATTGGCCCCACAATTAATGGCAAATAATGATACTTTGCCTACAAGGGGCACCTTAGTTACAGAGTAACAATGTACTGGATGTAACCACCAGTGTTTATTATTTTACTGTGTCAGCTGTGTGCATGAGAAGTGTTTGTGACATGCTTGATTCAAGGTCCAGCCAGTATCCATTCCCAGATCCTGTTCTAATTGGCAGCGTAGTTCATGTGTTTTAAATGAAACCTGTGGATGATGCAAAGGCTGGTGTGTCCTGGCAGCTGTGAGCATGCAAACATGTGAGCATCCCTAGTTAGCAGCAAAAACTGTGACCCCCCCCCCCCCCCCCCCCCCCCCACACACACACACACACACACACACACACTCACATACTATTGTGTTTTGTACCATACTAATTATAGTAAAAACTCTAAACCAATCTCCTGAATTGTTTTATTGCTGTTATAGCACATCATGACACACCTTATAAAATTGTATTAATAATATTTTCTAATATTGAATTGGGCTGTTATTTAACATAACAACCTATCAGCACAATGTAGTGTGCTGTTACTCCAGTGTTTCATCTCTGCAAACGTTGGGATCTAAATAACGCTTGTACAAAGTGCAGGCACAAGTGTGTTCAAGTGAAGTGACTGTGGAAAGGACTCTCTCTTAGAGGACTTTCATCCTGGGCTTGTAAACAGGCTGGCTGACAAAAAGCCACTCCTAATATCTGCCCACGCATATAATCTTATTTGTTCTTGTCTTCTAGGCCACTCTCACTCCTGAGGGCCTGGCTGCTGGCAGAGATGAAGTTGACCCAGTGCTGAAGATCCTCTGGAAACTCGGGGCACTCCACCTGCAGTGTGCCAACCACAAGCCTATCATCATTCAAAGGGACTACACGTGTAATACATGCATGTACATGCATACATGTGTGGTTTCTTCTCTTACCTTTCTTTTACACAGGTGCTGCAGGATCTTGTCTGGGCTGCTGCGTATGACGCTCTGCTTGCAGTACATCACGGCACACACCAAGCCGTCTTTTGTCGACACAAATCTCTGCTCCAGGAAAAAGGCTTTGTCATCCCAAGTGACGATCCGACTGCGCAGCTCATAACCCTCTCCTATACACAGAGCCCTGCGATAACGAATGGTTGTGGCCCCCACCACCATCGAAGCTTTGAGGGCTCGCACAGCCTTAAAGACGCCGTTACGCATGTAGAGAGAGAAGCGAGCAAAGTCACATTCCCGGAGGTACCGAGCGTTGTTCATGTGGCACATGTCGATGTCACGGGGAGTGACCCGGCCTGTTAGAACCTGCTCTGCTGTGACATCCCAGACTGGAGGCTGAAACCAGGCTCGCAGGATCACCGCTCCGGCCCGCAGGAAGTACCACACATCCAGAATGCAGAAGAGAGCCAGCAAGATGGCGAGCACCCATAGCACCCACCACATCTCTCTAGAGAAAGGGCATAAATATATACTGGCATTAATACAGACTGTAAGGTGTACAAAGATAACAAGCAGTGCCTGTGTAACTTAAGCCTGACAGCAATCTCTGCAACGGACAGGCATTTTAGTCCAAAAACAGAAATGAAGATAAAATATTATGACTCAAATGTGGGCTCAATGCATCCCCAGTTTAACACCCAGCCAGGCCGGACCTTTATTGCAGGTCAGTCTCTTGGTCTCATTTTCTGTGCATCTCTACTGCCAATCACAGTCTTCCCAGGAGTGAACGTCCTTGCAAATTCACCCCAAGGTCAGACTGTTTAATGCTCAGAGAAACTGCAAAAACCCAACAGCCACATCTCAGACTCTACAGGTTAAATGTTAAAGTTCACGACAGTGCGATTAGAAAAAGAATAAACAAATCAAATCAAATCAAATCAAATCAAGGTTTATTTGTCACATACCTGGTCATACACAGTACAACTGGCAGTGAAATGCTTTTGTGACTGCTCCGCCACCCTGCTTACAAAACTACAGAATAGTTAAAAAATATATTATACAGAAATAGAATGTATTTAAAAGTATATAAACATTAGAAAAATTAACAATATAATTAAAAAGAACAAAATAAATTAAGTAAACATTAACAATATAATTACAAGAGGCAATTTAAAGCGAACCAGTGTGTAAAGCGACAGTAGTGCAGATGCTACATAATTCTATACAGATGTGATAATAATAAATACACAAGTACTAATCTATACATACATATACACATAAAAACAGTATACATGCATATACTTATATACACATACATATGTCCACATATATACACATACGTATACATATAAGTCTGACGTTGTGTAAATGAGTCCTAAATGCTATGTTTGTTGAGGAATTGAATAGCTTGTGGGGAAAAGCTTCTTCTCATCCTCTCTGTTTTGGCTTTTAGAGTACGAAACCGCTTCCCAGATCGTAACAGAGAAAACAGTCCGTTACTGGGATGACTGGGGTCCTTTACTATCCTCCTGGCCCTTGTCAAGCACCGTTTCCTGTATATGGACTGCAGGTCAGGAAGCTCAGTCCGGATTACGTGCTCAGCTGAACGTACCACCCTTTGTGAAACGGGAAACATCACAACCACAGGTCTCGGAACAAGTATGGCTTATTTGGTGGGTGGCTGTGGTTTAGGTGCTAGAGCAGGTCGTCTACCAATCAGACGGTTCATGGATTGATCCCTGACTCCTCCAGTTTAAGTATCCTTGGGCAAGATACTGAGTCCCCATCCTCCCCCTAGCCACTGGAGTGTGTGAGTGCTAGAAAGCACTTAGGCTTAGATAAAAGCACTGTATGAATATGCGTGTGATTGGGTGAATAAGGCTTGGAGAAAAAAATGCTTAGAGTGGTCAGCTGAGTAAAAGCCCTTTAACCATTTTACCAAGGGTTGCCAAGAGAGAGCTTCTTCTTTCTAAAAAGAACATGACAGTATGGCTTAGGTTTGCAAACTTGCATCTAAACAAACCACAGAACTTCTGGAACAATGTCGTTTGGACAGGTGAGCCAAAGTAGAGATGTTCGGCCATAATGCACTGCTCCACGTTTGGAGAAAACCAAACATGGCATGTCAGCAAAAATGTGAGGCCATATGACAGCTAAAGCTTGGCCATAATTGGGTCATGCAACAGGACAACTATCCCAAGCACAGCAGCAAATCAACAATAGAATGGTTGAAAAAGAAAAGAAGGTGTTGCAATGGCCAAGTCAAAGTCCAGACTTCAACCTGATTGAAATGCTTTGGTGGGACCATAAGAGAGCTGTGCATAAAAGAATGCTTGCAAATCTCAATGTACTGAAGCAAAATTGTAAAGAGTTAAAAGAAGACAAAATTCCAGCACAATGATACGAGAGACTGATAAAGTCATGCAGAAAATAAGTATTTCAAGTTATTGCTGGTAAAGTTGGTTCTACAAGTTACTGAATCATGGGGTGTACTTAGTGTTTCAGAGGACAGCAGAGTCCTGTGAAAGCATTCTTTTTAACTTCACTATAAGACAATATTAAGTAAGTAGGTGACAGAGTGGGACAAGTGAGGTGTGTGAAAGAGCAATACAAATAAAAAGCCTATTATGGCTGTAGGTATTAACTAGCTGAGCGTGTGCTGTAGCTGCTTATTCAAGGTGAACGTGGACACTTATTTTCCCTTCCAGCACCTCAGACAGCACGAGTAACCTGAACCGCTGATTTAAAATTTCACCTATTTGCAGCTTTACAAATGTCCAAATTCTTATACACAGGTACGCATTTTTATGTGAACTTTATTTCATGTAACAAAAGGGAACATTTAACCTCCTCTACCTGCAGCATGCTGGTGTGATTTAATCAGTTTAATCCAGCGTTTGTGTGATCACACCTTTCCGAAGTCAACTCTTCCATTATTAGGAATGACAAACGGGAACCTCCACTGCATATCCACGGTGATCTACTAGTACTGTGCCAAAGTTTGAACGTTTCTACTTTCGCAACACGGATGTGAGGATAAACCTGTACTGCAGGAAAAGCAGGCTTATGGAGATTTTAATGCATTTTAATGCATATTTTAAGTCATTCTCAACTCACAGTGGTTCCTATTAGACCACTTAGGTTATGATTAGTGAGACGCTGATAATAATAGGCGATAAATCACAGCATTCATTTTAGTTAATAAAACAGATTTGTTCAGGTTCCGAAATGTGATTCATCTTTTGAGTCAGATTAAGCTAAGATTACGGTTAACGTTTGGGGAGATTAAAAACACCTGTTGTGACACATTATGCAGGTATTACGTTGTGTATTTTCAGTAAAAGTGGACAGTCACAAAAAAGACAAAATATCCCTAAAGTTTTTACTTCCTACAGAAAGTGAAGCGTTTACCTGATATCAGCTCCGTCCCGTTCAAACTCAAATCTGCCGAGTCTGCAACACTCAGAGTAAAGCAAAAAGCGATAAACGCGTTTAAAACGCCTCCGGTCACAGCCTTCAAAATAAAAGCATATGCATTGTATTAATTCCACTGGAAGGACGTATCCAGGCTTAAAACCAAACGATTTACCTTGTAAATGCCTAATTTTGTAAAATGACCTACAATAATCCTATATGAAATTCATAATATGAAGTGTTCAATGTTTTTCAACCTCATGGATACTTAATTTGAAGGCGATAGTGATTCACTTCCCATCACCGAGACGTGACGTAGGAGGATATAATTGGTTGTTTAGTCACCTATTATAGACCACGTACAGGACACCGAAGAGCAACTTCAAAAGCAGCTTCTTAACCACCCCCCCCCCCCCCAAAAAAAAATTGCTTCACAATAGTAGACCAGTGGTGAAGCACGCTTCTCCCACTTAACATTAATAACATATTTATTCAAAGCTTTATCAAAGCTACCCCAAAAATTTTTTAAACCAACATTTGTCAATAATCTTTACATTGATGACAGTCCACACACTCTTCCTGTTTTGCATGCACAATGTGTGCAGACAGTTTAAACCTAATCACACTGGGAAGGTTTTAGAGATTAAAAAAAAAACTTTATTTAGTTTAAAACAAGTATAACTTTTAAAATACAGAGTACAAATATTTTAGAATTTAGTCTGAACACCATTCTGAACCTGTGTGACAGTAAAGTAATACCAGAAAGGCTGCCATCCCTCATTTTTATGCTTTATTCTATGATCACAACCAAGATAATTGCAACAAACTCTTATTAAGCCCTCCAAAAACAAAAGACAATCAGGTAAAAAAAGAACAGCATAATCAATTCAGAACATGTGATTATGCATTAGCAGCTATGCATCTGAAGTTTCTAGAATAATATGCCTATCAAACTATGCAATGAATAATAAACACAAACTTTATTAAGTGAGACTTTTGTAAACATTTTCAGGAATAATTAAAAGTCTCAGGTCTGTTTTTCTAACTTGGTACTTGTAACTTGTTTGAAGCTTATTTGAACTCAGCTTGTCACACAACAGGGAAAAAAAAAAACAAGCAAAAAAAAAATGAAACCAGCACAGACGTCTAGCTACTCTTCATCCTTCACACATTGTCCTAACATTAAGTGTAGGCATCACAAATCAAAGCTTTCTCTCCAGATTCACTGAATTTGACGAGCTCGATGATCCATCACCATTTTCTTCATCTCCCTGTCTGCTATCATGTCACTTGCTTCAAGCTCGTTTCCTGGTCCAGCCATTGGATCATACTGGTGTCTGGAAGAGAGAGAAGTTTCACAATCCCAGAACATGACCTGCCTGTGCACCTCGTTAAAGTTGTCGATAAACAGATTAGCTGGGCTGGCAACTAGGATTTTAATAGATGTCAACAGCAACACATGAACTCACTGTTTCAGGTGTTCCTCAATGGCTTTTCTTTCATATACGGTGCCATATACTGTTTTCACAGGATCCACAAACATCTTCTTGGTGAGAGGACAAATCAGATGCTGGGGTATAAACTCTGGCACAGGATCGACCAGTTCCTTTAGATAGGAAAAACAAACAAACAAACCACGCCAAAGTAATGTGATAATGTGTGTGTGTTTTTTTTTCAAACAACAGAATAAATCACCAATACTTTGTTGATGTACTCATTCACCTTCTCCATGCTGTCCATCGATGTTCCAGCATGTTCCTCTGTGTGCTTTCTGGCCTGTTGTTCGTACGTCTCGCGGCTTGCCAGGAATTCCTCAGCTAAAATGCTTCCAGAAAAAGGTCAAGATGCAAATTTAAATACTCATGTTTGGGGTTTTAACAGCATCTGCAGAAAGATTGAGCTCCACAAGAAGCATAAAATAAATAGCAGACTTCTGTTTATGCATTTTCAGATTTGTCGAACCGTGTAAACAAAAGAGAACACAGAAAGTCCCAAATCCCCGGAAAACTGTGAAAGATGTGAATTTCTGCTTTAGTGTTAAGGACATGTTTCCCCTCACAAAGAATATAAAAATTATTTACATTTGGAGAACTGATCATCCAGCTCATTAACTAATAAATACTAACAACTATACACTCATCAGCCACTTTATTAGGTACAGCTGTTCAACTAATTATCACAAATATCTAATCAGCTAATCACATGGCAGCAAATCAATGCATGTAGGCAAGATGATATACAGAAAATCAAACTGAGCATCAGAATGGGTAAGAAAAGTACTTTAAATTACTTTGTGTATACAGGAATAAGTGTGCATGTCTCACCTGTCCAGCGGATCATCAGGCTCAGGGATGATGAGCAGTCCATACACAGCATCAAAGATCTCTCTCATGGTAATGTGGGCGTTGTAGTTGCGGTCAAATATGTTGTGGCAGATGCGACCGATGCTGTTGACATTGCAGTGGTACACCTGCCATTGTGTTAAGATAAATACTCGCTACGAGAAACACGTATGCAGTTGCTGCTATTATAGGACATTAATAGTTGGTAACCATTTTAACATACACACTGTGTAGATGTCTAATTAGCTTGCAATACAGTAGTTTTTTTGGTTTGTATTTTGGTAGGATACATGTGTGACAAAGCGAACGATGGGAGGCTTCACTGGGTACTCAGGAACAAACTGGCAGTACAGCTCAAACACTCCTTTTTCATACGGTGTGTCAGGAGGTCCTTGCATGAGAATCCTCCAGAATGCTGAAAATGTTAGAAAAATCATTGCTATTCAAGGATTTAATCATTTTAATCATTAAGGATCTTAGAAAGTGCTGAGATGTACATCCCAACAGTAAAAATAAAAATCTTTTTAGAAGATAAAGATCTTGTTTCACACATATCTGCAGCACACTGGAGTCTACTGCACCACAATCAACATGGAGCAATCAACCCTAACCCATCACGTGCATCACAATGAAAACACCTATCACACAGGTCTATGACGGATAACAACCAAGGTCATAAAATCTACAAACCACAATAAAAATGCAGGTTAGGAGAGACCACATCACTTACTTAAGTCTGATTCTGATGGAAAGACCCTGAAGAAGGGATGTGGGTCACAATGCAGACACTTGAGCTCCTCCAGGATACGTTTGTCCTTCTCCATGAAACGGCCGTCCTTTGCCTCTCGAATCTTCTTTTTCAGAGCACTGTTTTGAATTAAAGAGTTTTTATTTCACATATGATGAATGTAATATTGAAAAAAAGAAAAACATTATCACTGTTCATACATAACGAGGTTAAAGAAGGTTCCTGATTGGATTCAACAGAATATTTTAGACTGTCAGGCAAAACTGATGTAAGCCTATGGAATTTTTTGGGCTAAAAATTGGCCACCCAGCAAAAGTGTGGAGTATCATCACTCCTTCCAGTTTCATCACCATCTACTCACTGGATCTGATTAGAAAAAACAACCACGCAGGTTAAAAGTTTTTATTGACAGCTGAATTAACTCATTTTCTTCGACCGGGTGTGTTATCAGCATCTATGGGATGCTTGTTTCTGTCGCTCACCTCTCCGTCACCATCACTTTGCTGTTCATCTGGCTTGGCAAGGACGTCTCTGGATATTCATCATAGCCCCGAGTAGCAAACATGCTTGTTAATATGTGCTATAAAAAAAAAAAAAGAAAAAAATTTATATATATATATATATATATATATATATATATATATATATATATATATATATATATATATATATATATATATATATATATATATATATATATAAAAATAAACATACAATGGCAACGTATGAAGTTAAGTAGAAATCAATTTTTCTATAGAATACTGTAACAGACTATAAACTGACCTCACTGATGGAAGATGGGTCAAGTTTTTCCTTGGGTTTCCTCTGCTCCAGAGACAGAACTGTCTCGATCTCAAACAGCTTCAGACCTTCTTTGACTGTCTTTGGTTTGAAACAGCAGCCACCTGCAAGCAGATTGACAGATTAAAGACAGTCAGTTTGTCAGTTACTGATTATTAAAACACAAGTCACTGTTTGACCCTTTTTGCCACTTAATGTCTTGTCCATGCTCTTTAACTTTTATGTTTATAAAAACTAGGCTTTTGGACAGCTCTGTAAATAAAATACAGAAAGTAATGCCAAATACCAGATATACTTCAGATCATACTCAAATAAGGATTCAGTTTTACCTGTTGCATTGCTGATTCCATGGAGCATGGTGTTTTCCACTTTTCCAAGAAGGATTGAATCCACAGTGATGTTTGATTTCAGCAACTTGGCTGTAACAGCAACAGGGTCCATAAAGGATCTATAGCAAGATGAAAATCTCATTATGGTGTCAGCTGCTCCCCCAGAAAAACATTATGTTTAACTGATGGGTCATACAAGATAATTAAAATGGAAAAAAGACTGATCAAAAATTTATTTGGTATTAATGCTAAAACAATTTTATGCATGCTGCATTCACATCTTCTAGTAGACTTTCAGTACTTCACAAAGTCTTGGCAATCAGCCATGGAGGGTCCACGTTTTCAGCTTAGCCATGATCTTATCTTTCAGGTCAGTTGCTCTTACATTCAAAGTACCAATTGTTCCTGGGGCTTTGTACCCAATCTCGGAGTGCAGGAATGACCCCTGACCTGATGTCCTGGTTGCCCTTTGCCATAGCATTTATGTTGTAGCCCCTCTAGTTGTGACAGCAGTTGGTCCTTGGAACACTAAGCTACTAACGGTTTTAATGTTAGTCTAGATGTTGGGTGTCAAAGAACCCGTGGGTCCTACATCCTCTTCATGTAACCCCTTTCACTGGGGTTATATGCGTAGTAGCATTCCAACAGTTCCTCATTCACATCTTGTATCCACTCTTGCCATGTTCCAGTAGCCCACTTATCAGCATGTCATGGTTCTTCAACACCTGATGCAGACCTTGTTAATCCGGGCGATGTCCAAGCCAATATGGCTTCAGTTATGTGTGTCATTCATATTCTTAGGTATGCTGTGGCTGGAATTTGAAGATGGTAGTGCTGCCACTACACTATCGAGAAGCTAAGATCCTGTGGGACTTCCAGATACAGACAGACAAACTGGTGATGGCTAACCAACCGGACATAGTAGTGGTGCACAAGCAGAGGAAGAAGGCCGTAGTGATAGATGTAGCCCCTTTCTGTACTGCCGCTACACCCATGACTGCAGTCCGGCCCACAATAACCTCATTGTCAAATTTGCTGACGACACCACAGTGGTCGGACTCATCTCAATGGGAGATGAGGCAGCCTACAGAGAGTTGACAGCATGGTGTTCAGAGAACAACCTGGCACTGAACACCATGAAAACAAAAGATCATCACTGACACGCCTTCTGTAGTGGAAGCAGAGTCTGGGGACGAGGGAGATGACTTGACCATCACTGGGGGTGAGGTCACTGAGGCAGTTAAACAACTCCTTGGTGGCAAGGCCCCTGGGGTGGACAAGATTCGCCCTGAGTTCCTGAAGGCTCTGGATGTTGTAGCGCTGTCTTGGTTGACACGCCTCTGCAACATCGCGTGGAGATCTGGGGCAGTGCCATTGGATTGGCAGACCGGGGTGGTGGTCCCCATTTTTAAGAAGAGAGACCGGAGGGTGCGCTCCAACTTTCGAGGGATCACACTCCTCAGCCTCCCTGGTAAGGTCTATGCCAGGGTGCTGGAAAGGAGGGTCCGTCTGTTAGTTGAACCTCGGATTCAGGAGGAACAATGCGGTTTTCGTCCTGGTCGCGGAACACTGGACCAGCTCTTTATCCTCTCAAGGATATTCGAGTGCGCGTGGGAGTTTGCCCAACCAGTCTACATGTGCTTTGTGGACTTGGAGAAGGCATTCGACCGTGTCCCTCGGGGTGTCCTTTGGGAGGTCCTGTGGGAGTATGGGGTGTCTGGCCCGTTGTTGTGGGCCATTCAGTCTTTGTACAGCCGCAGTGAGAGCTTGGTCTGTATAGCCGGTAATAAGTCGGATTCGTTTCCTGTGGGTGTTGGACTCCGTCAGGGCTGCCCTTTGTCACCGATTCTGTTCATAATTTTTATGGACAGAATTTCTAGGCGTAGCCAGGTGGCGGAAGGCTTCTTCCTTGGTGGCCTCAGAGTCTCATCTCTTCTCTTTGCAGATGATGCGGTCCTGTTGGCTTCATCAGGGGGTGGCCTCCAGCTCGCAATGGAATGGTTCGCAGCCGAGTGTGAAGCGGCCGGCATGAGAATCAGCACCTCTAAGTCTGAGGCCATGGTCCTCAGCCGGAAAAGGGTGGAGTGCCCTCGCCGGCTCAGGAACGAGTTCTTGCCCCAAGTGGAGGAGTTCAAGTATCTCGGGGTCTTGTTCACGAGTCATGGGAGAAGGGAGCGGGAGATCGACAGACGGATCGGGGCTGCTTCTGCAGTGATGCGGACACTGCACCGGTCTGTCGTGGTGAAGAGGGAGCTTAGTATAAAAGCGAAGCTCTCGATTTACCGGTCGATCTACGTTCCTACCCTCACCTATGGTCACGAGCTTTGGGTAGTGACCGAAAGAATAAAATCGCGAACACAAGCGGCAGAAATGAGTTTCCTTCGAAGGGTGGCTGGCCTCTCCTTTAGAGATAAGGTGAGGAGTGCAGCCATTCGGGAGGGGCTCAGAGTAGAGCCGCTGCTCCTCCACATCGAAAGGAGCCAGTTGAGGTGGCTCGGGCATCTGATTAGGATGCCTCCTGGCTGCCTCTTGGGTGAGGTGTTCGAGCATGTCCCACCGGGAGGAGGCCCCGTGGTAGACCCAGGACACGCTGGAGGGATTATATCTCTCGGCTGGCCTGGGAATGCCTTGGGGTCCCTCCGGATGAGCTGGAGGAGGTGGAGAGGGAAGCCTGGGCTTCTTTGCTTAGGCTCCTGCCCTGCTTAGGCCCTGCCCCCTCCTGCCCCCGCGACCCGGCCCCGGATAAGCGGGAGAGAATGGATGGATGGATGGATGGATGGTCTACAAATATCCTTAAGAAAGTTTTTTTAAATGGCCCTTAGAAATGGGAACTGAAACAAATGTAGTCAGTCTCAGTGTTTTCTGAAACAAGTTTCAGTCATTCGAAGCAGCAAATGCAATCAAGCCAAAATGAGACTTTGCCCACGGAGTCTTTAACAATAAATATTGAGAAGAACAAGTATTGTATCTTGTAGCACAACCCAGTTGCAGAAACTGACATAGGTATGAAGGTAAATAACCCGAAAGGGTCTTATAAATGAGAGTAAACCATGGCAAGCATGGTACGGCAGCTGCACTGAGGCAGACTGGGTGAGGCTCCAAAGGGTAGTCAAGACAGCACAAAGAATCATTGGCTGCCCTCTCCCCTCCCTGATGGACATCTACACCTCCCGCTGCATCAGCAGAGCCAAAAACATCAAGGACAGCTCACACCCTGGCTTTGAACTGTTTGACCTGCTGCTCTCTGGCAGGCGCTACAGGTGCATCAAAGCCAGAACAAACAGACTTAAGAACAGTTTATTCGCCAATGCATTAACCACCCTGATCTCACTCACCCGCTCTAACTGTGTAATACCCACATCTCTATGCAATATTATATTATTCATACTGAACAATATCTAATCACTCCTATATTGTGCAATATTCACCATTTTCATTATTATATGTATATACATATTTTATTTTTTACAATGTATACATTTTTATACATTCTCTTTTATTTTCTGTATATTTTTAGAAGTTCTATTTTATATTTTAGAAAGTGTGACTTTCTAAAGCATGGCACTGAACAGGAGTGGCCCTCCAATCTCATTGTACATCCTGTATAATGACAATAAAAGGAATTCTATTCTATTCTAGCAATACCGAGTAATAGAAACATCAGGAACAAGAAACAAGAGAAGCTCGAGAAATACCAAGACCAAGAGAAGAGGTAGAAAGGATGTGGAAGGTGAAGGCAACAGTGGTCCCTATGGTAATCAGAACACTCAGGGCAGTGACCTCTAAACTAGGAGAGTGGCTCCAGCAGATTTCAGGAACAACATCAGAGATCTCTCTCCAGAAGAGCACAGTTTTAGGAACAACTAAGATACAGTGCATGACCCTCAAGCTCCCAGGCCTCTGTTAGAGGACCTGAGGACAAAAGACCACCAGCCAGACAAGTGCGAAATATTTAAAAAAAAAAAAAAAAAAAAAAAAAAAAAAAAAAAAAGGAAATAAATGACCCACTCACCACTATACACTTACCCAGAATCATTGCCATCTGTGAGACATATGATGCGGAGTCTACAATCTGGGAAGCTTGCCTTGACTTTTTCCAGCTCTAAAACTCCACGTCGCATTGCGTCATACAGCAGAGTACATCCACTCGCCTCAAGGCTACGTGTGTGCACCTATAAATGAGTATTAGTAGCAGTTAGGTCCACCTGTTTAGCATTTCCAGGTACAACAATTACAACCAAACATAATAAATTGTTTAACACAATAAAGCAGTTGAAAGTAGATACAAGTACATCTGTCAACAACTATAACTTCTCCACTGAGAACTGGAAATTGTAAAATGACAATAGAAAATGGCAATAAAAAATGACAATGGGCTTTAAGTAAAAAATTTAACAGAAATTTGAATTGTAAAATGGCATGTTAAAAACACATTTAATGTATTTACACAATGTTTCTATGTTTTACAAAAAGAAAAGTTTATTTACACTATGAAAAGTATGGAAGCTTGTTTCCTACACTGGAAAAAAAACAATAAAAAAAAAGAATTACCAGAGCTAAGTTGAAGTTTGGATTTATTATCTCAAAATTTGGGGTTATTACATCAAAATTTTGAGTTACTTAACAGGTATCTCTCAAAACAGTTATTTTTGAGTATGTTTGAGATACCTAACTCAAAAAATTTGAGACACTGACCCAAAATTTTGACTTACAGACAGCAAAAAAAAGTTTTCTTCAGTGGTGGAAACAAGCTTCTATAAGCACTCAGGATCTTTACGTAAGCAAACACAAGTTGTGCAATTACTTTGAACTTTTCCAGATTTTCCGTGAACGTGTGGAGCGTTTTCACCATGGAGTCAAACTTGACCAGACCAATGACATGATGGAAATCATATGCCATGCTCCTGGTGGCAAAATTGTCAAAGAGCTCTTTGACAGCATTGATTTTCTTTATTTCTGCATTTTCGAAGCACTCCTCTTCCATCGAGGAGCTCGTATCTACCAAGACCTAAAGTAATAAAATCAGGAAGAGGTCATATTTAATAAATGTTAAGATTCAGTTTCTTTACAACAAAAACATTTTTCCAAGTCTCACCAGTATTGCCTCTTTTGGAGTTCTGGTTGTGACAAATGATTGGTCGTCTCTGTGGTCACCAGTCCTGCAAAAAAAAAAAAAAAAAAAGAAGAGAGGAACCAATCACCAAAAACAGTTTTCATATACTTTTATAATGATACACATCCAAAAATACACACCACCAACACATCTTTACACAGATGATAGTAAACAAGCATCAACTGTGAGAATTTTTGGCTGGGGAGCTGGGGGCTTTTAATGCAGCTTAAAATGCACAATACAACTGTAATGAAGATCTACATGTCTGCAAAATTCTTTCCTGCTCTCCAGTAGGAAATTTTTGTTGCCATTTGGTTCTGGTTTAGGTACTCACTTGGCTGCCAGCAAATTTAAATCCACTATTTTCACTTTTCCATCTAGACAATCGCGCACTTGGATCATATCAGCTGCTCCTTTGCTCCTACCCAAATAAATGCCCAGATTATCTGACAAGGAAAACAATGAAAAAACAAAACAAATCACATTAAGTATAACAGCTCCTGGCAGACATGATAAACAAGACTTCCTATCAGAAGTGAAAGGGAAAATAAGGAAATTAGTGGAAATTCCTTTCCCACTTGATTTAAATTTAGGAGTAATAGTACTGGCAATGTAAGCATAGGTAGAATGTCCTTTGAGGTAAATTTCAAAGCACATTTAAAAGTCTCCTATCCTCCTACATTAAAATACACTTGACTGCTACAAAATAAACACATCTGTGGCCTAATGCCTGGCAAATCAGTGGTATGCCTTGTATGACACTAGCATACCTTGTATGGTACAAAGATGACAATGCACTGAAAGAAGTAAATATTTGGACCATAACAGGATGAAATACCTTCACTGAGCAGAATAAGGTCACTCTGATGTTGTCCCACATCCTTCAGATGTAGAGGCGGGGTCACATTAAGACTAGGGAAAGATTTCAAAACTTCCACCATACTGCCAAAAGTCCACTGAATATCCACCTGAAAGCTGTCATTTCATTGAACCAATTAATAGATCGTGAGGCTATATCACCCACCTCCAGTTTACAAGGTAAAAAACAAAGTTTGTACAATTCTTGTTGGTGCAAAAATGTTATTTTATGCCTGTCAAACTGTTTTATCTTTGACAATTTTCATAGATTCCACTACAGAAATGGGAACAAATTAAGTGCTTATGCAACAGACTGCTAACAACAAAGTGTCTAAATATATAATTTAAAATTGGTTCTTTGACACTGGTTCATCCCTTAAATTAGATGCCTTTTTTCTCAAATGATTCATAGCTCAGTGTTCAGTGGTTCATAATGGATATTCATGCTAAATGTAATGACACTGTGTTTCCATCCATTAAAAACCTTTAGAAGAAAAAGTACATATTTCAAACGAGATTTCAGATTTTTCATTGTTCAGCTGTACATAAGTGTATCTTAATTTGTTCCTGCTAAACAAGGCAACTTCACAACTTATATAGACAACTTTGTTTATACTAACAAAAAAAGCAAGTTTTGTTATAAGAAATAGCTCGGTGACACATACTTCTGACCAGACATATTGTCTTGGTGAGTCCAGAGAGGATACGTTCGGACAAATCGAGGAACGCTGAGCAGGATTTTCTCAATGTCAGTGGCTCTCTGTAATGAGCATTCTCGCAAAGGCTCTTCAGTGCAATTTGGAATTTTCTCTCCATCTAAACAAAATCCAAAGAACATAAGCCAATAATACATAATGCACCACTATAGCACATACAATTTATTACGAAAAAAAAATTTCAACAAAATAGGTCATCTCATTCAGCAATGGCTGTGCAGTCAAATTTAAAATATATACTTTGTATCATACTGTATATTGACAGATTAAAACATGACTATTACTGCGCCTAGCTAGAGGAGGAATTGTAGATGTTTTATAATGAAGCTGAGGATGAAGTTTTTGCATCAATAATTTTTGTCTTTGCAAAGTAACAAGTAAACTAGCATTACAGCAGATAAAACATTAAACCAACTACATGCATTTAGTTATAGTTTTAAACCTTTTAAATGTTATTTGTACCTCTAATTTTTTTGAGAACATATGCTCGTTCAAAGACGTCTGGTACTCCGGGTACTCTCACCGGTTCGTAGAACTGGTCACGGTCATTGGACACCAGAGAAATGGGAGCGTAAACTTCATGTTTTGATTCCTGTTTCTGTCAAAATAAGGCCAAATATGATACATTTATACTGTAGAGAAAACATCCACACAAAATACTTGAAAAGACCAGCTTCTGTCCAAAATAAGACTCAGTTATACCTCAATTTTTGAAAAGAGATGAGCCCAGCAGTACAATGAGTTCTCAAAGACATCCTGGTCCTCTATGACTTTTTCCCCTCGCTGTGATGCTTGCTGAGGCAACAACTCTCTGAAGAGCATGTACAGGCCCTCAACAACTGCAATCTACAAGAAGTCAATAATTACATGAACAAAAAAAATAAATCAAAGGCTTTGTTTCATGCAAAACACACAAAATAAATCAGTTATATTACAAACAATGAGCTTTTTAAATGCTACTAGCATGAGTAAAATAAGATAGCTCTAGATGCAGACACATGGAAACAAGTATGTGATATCTCCACATTAATGAATATGCAGTACTGTAATCTTTAGGTGTCATTCACAACATCATGATCATATAATAAATAAATAAATAAAATACAACTAAAATGAATGTAAACGTTATCCATATTTTACCGCCCAAGTCACCACTGCTTTTAAACATTTTTTTTTTATACTTAGTAAAAACAGCAGGTGCAAGATGGCATGTGTAAATATATTGTGTCAGAATCAGTTGACACAACATGCAAAATGTCCCATAAAAGTCTGATTTAAAGCCGGATTTCATGTACGAAAGTGACACAGGCCAGTCGTGCAAAGACTTAAAACTGCAGCAGCATGCAAGCTGTTATCTCTTTTATAAAGAAAATTGCCAAGATTTAAGTAAGGTACTCTAACAACCTTAGGAGGAGGTCAACCAACTCATATTGTTTACCTTCTGGTTCCTGCTGATCCTTTCATTCCTGCAGAGTAACTGATGCAAACTTTGGGCGAGGGGGTTACATCCGGTCAGTGTTCGTATGTACGCAATCAGTTTGTTCAGGACGCTTTCGGAATGGTCGCTCTACAATTAAATAAACATAAGTATTTGAAAACAAGGTTAATGCTACTGAGAAAGGTTGAATACAATGAGCTAACTGGACTAACCACATTTCAATTCAGCCTGAACACACACCAGCATAGGGCACAGTGATAACAAGCGGACTGCTTAAAATTAAGAGAAATATTAGATTTAATACTGGACACATAATCTCATAAATGACTGATTTTTTCATAAAGAGGTCATTGATTCATGTAAGAGGTTAGTAGCAGAGCTGAAAGTGTGGCATTTTTTAATAAAATCACCATACAGACTAGTTATGTTAGCTGCCGTGTGACTTCCACTATTTTTTGTAAGTATAGAGATCACAAAGAGACAAAACTATAAGCAGACTGACAGCAGGCTGACGGCACCTTAATGAATCGCTTGGAGTTGATGACAAATTGCTGTCATGTAGTGGAGTGCGAGGAGTGAGGACCCAAATATAGGACGTGTGAGGGAAACAGAAATTGAAATTAGAGCAAGCCATTTATTTGGCTGAAGACTGGGATACAAGTTAAGGTGAAAGAAAATACAAAAGGAAACTGAAAGCTACTATTACAGAGATCTAAACTAAGAATAAACGTTAAAGCTAGGAACTACCCGAGGTGGAGACACGGGAACTGGGAGACACTTACGGAAGAAGAACCGATACTCTGACAAAGGAAGACCGAGACAATATATACGCAAAGGGATGATTAGGGAAGCAGAGACAGCTGGGGAACACACAGCTGAACTAAATTACAGAGCACAGGAAAAGGAAGTAAACAAAACACAAAAGACTGACAAAAAAATAAAACAGGAAACAAAATGAGCATGGAGACAGGAAAGCAGATTTGACACCACACAGAAAGACAGACACTGAAGAAATACAACAACACCGAAGAAAGAATAATATCTAAGGCAATGGGGAACCGGGAACAACTATATACACTAAAGGGAACATACATGAAACAATATAAACATTAAACAAACCAAAAATCAATAAAATATTTTTTAAAAAACCAAAAGGTCCAAAAACTTAAAAACACTGGGAAACTGGCCCAGGATCATGACAATTGCGAGCAGTTGTGGTGACCACTTCAATCAGAAGATGACCGCACAGGTCGACTGGTGGGAAGCGACATGTCTCCAAACAGTTGCGGTCTGATTCAGACTGACTCTCACCCAGATTTGTAAACATCTGCAAACATATGCCATCTAATTTATGAACACAGACAGATTATCAACATATTGCAAATCAACCTGAGTCAGCCTGCACAGATGAAAGCAACTTGTCTGTGGTCCGTCTCTTTGCAATAGGGGACTCCAGTCAACTGGTAGCAATGTTGCCAAGCATTTATGTTATTTTGCAGTTAAATCGCCATCCTGCAGCAACTATGTCACTATTTGTTGAGGAATTTCCGAATCTCTGTTTTAAATCTATGAGATTTTGGCTGGACTCTGAATGCAAATAGTTCATGTGAACTTCTGCGTAAACTCAGCTCAAGATTTTCCAACAGAACCTCACTATCCAATGGGTGCCCTCACGGTGGCTACGTCTGTAAGATCAGTTGGCAGTTTAAAAAACAGACTATCACCAGTCTGACACTGAAAATAAGGGCTAGACAAGAGTAAACAAAGGTAAGAGTTTAGATAATGGGACAGTATGTTAAATATAAAACACAGCTTACTCCAACAGCATAAAGAGAAGACAGGAAGACACTGATTCCTTTCTGGGTTTGTTGCACTGAAGGCACAACATCATTGATGTAGAAAGTCTCATCATGGGAAATCTCTTTAGTAAAGGAAGACAACGCAAAGGCAACAGTTGATCCTTCAGAGATTCCACACTTTTGGAGTGTATCAGCACCAGAATATTTACATCTGTGAATGATACAGGGACACCAGAGAATAGGAACACTACATCAATGCTTCCGTAATGCAGAAACAATACATCAATGCAAAGACTTTAGCTTTTGAATGGAGCAGAGAGAGGGTGACATGTCACAAAATCAGTGTTCTGTGAGGCAGTTTACCCGAGATGGAGGACATGTGCTGGGACTCCACTTGCATTTGACAACCTGAGCTTTAGAGTTGCCACCGTGTCTGTTTCCAAGTTCACCATAACTTCAAAGTTTCCCTTATTAGGTAAAACAGAAATTAATTAGTACTTTATATGCATGTTATAACTACAGGCTGACATTTACAGCAGTAAACTCTACATTAATATAGAAATTGATTCACGTTTCTACCATTTAATTCCCCCCCTCCCGAGCAGGTAAACTGTTGAACTGATCAAAAAGATTTCTAGTGACGTTATTTTTCCCTTTTTTTTTTTTTTTTAAATAAAATGGAGTTTAGATAAACTAAGATGCTACTTGGTGCCACTTTCTTGTCTTAATACAGTAAAAGATTTTAGAAATCATCACTGGTTATTTTTTCCCCCAAAATGGCTAATTTCAATGCCTAACATCATCATTTATGCAACATACCACAGCTAAGACACACCTTGAGCATGACGTGGCATCGAATGACATCTGTTCCAGAGGATGGACCAGACTCCTCCTTTGGCATTTGATGAGCCTGTGTCAGGTTTTCCTTTGGTGTAAATATGCCGTAAATCAGAGCTCCATTTTCAATGTGTCTGTCTTTCAGAGACCCTGGAGAAGAAAACAGTAAAATTAGTAATTCTGCCAGATCGTCTGTCGTTAAAGCAAATCATTACAGTTTATTAAACACAAAGCAAAAAAAAATAAATTGTTTTTCCTATGTACATGTATGAAAGTGTAATTATCTCCCATGATTACAAACTGCTGGCACCATCAGTCTTAAAACTCTTTCATCAAAGCTGGTGTTGTAGCTCAACTCTTCCAACTAATCCTGTTTCAATAATACAGCCTGTATTCATTTAATTGCTTCTTTCCACGAGATTTCTCACCTAGTAGCAGAAAGAACTACAGAGTGAAATCTAAGCTGCAATGGTGTCATTATTCTACTGCCACTACACTCAGTAATCCTTATTATAACCCATCACTATGTGAAACTGTGGTTGCTTCTCATTTTCCAGAAGGATTTATAATATGTGTTTTTTTGTTTGTTTTCACATATTGAAGTACTGACACTGCCTTCCATGACTGGAAAAACACTAGATTTCCAAATGTAAAACGAATTGCTATGTGAGATGTAATAGAACTTGACTTTCAGTGTTGGCCCTGAAGTCTGTCAATTAGTCTGGCAGTTAAGCCTCTACTGTATCAAAGTAGATATTTTTTTACTTTTATTCCAATATGTAATTATCAGAAATACTGTAAAGCTATATATATATATATATATATATATATATATATATATATATATATATATATATATATATATATATATATATATATATATATATATATATATATATAAATAAAATTTTGTTTTTATATCTGTGGCTGCTGTTACATCTAAATTTCCCCTCTGTGGGACAATAAAGGCTGTTTCCTCTTCTTCTTCTTCATATTGTGCTTTTTCCTGTCCATGTAGGCCTTAAACTGAACCTAAAGAATTCATGTAAGCAGTTGGAGGCAAGCTGACGTTAGAAGTACAACATCTTTAACTAATGTCTATGTGCATTCACAGTGGATTTGTTTGTAGCTTGTACTGCAGTTTAAGCTTAACTTCTAATCTTCCTGAACTATGGTGGGATAGTTGATGGTTGCATAGTTTTAGAAAACCTCTCTCTCCATCTCTGTGAGATACACTTACTTCCTGCTGTGATTAAAGGGAGCAGAGCATTGTTGCCTTTCAACTTTGTTTTTCAGTTGTTACAGAACTATTTATGGCATTTTTCATGTCAACAACACCAACACTGTTGATGTCTCCCTGGAGAAAGTTTCTGAATACATGTGCCTTTTGTACAAATATATCCCTTCCCCTAGAGGCCAGCTTTTCTCTCTACCTTCGAGTGTAAATGTAAACACAAATAATTTGTTTAGCTTTTTTCTGATAGGATAAATTAAGAAGCAGTCCTGAAAGATTAACTTGATTCATCCTAAATACAGTTAGGTCCATATATTTTTGGACACTGACACAGGATTAACATTCCTTAAAGGTTATTGCAGTACTTTTTGTTCAACCCCTCGAGACCCATATTAAAGTCTGGACTTTGGGCTGATATTAATCATATTTATATGAATTGAACATATTTTGATACACAGAATTAAAAAAAAAATAATGATGAAAATGTCAGCATCCAAAAATAAATAGACCTAACTATACTGAAGCATTAATTGCTCTCAAAAGAACCACTGCTGACTCACACGTGTTGAAGAAGGGGTCTTCTGTCAAGGGCATCCCATCGACTGTGTAGAGACAAACTCCTTTGGTGTTTCCAACATTTTCAAGGTGACAGATCCTCAACATTATATCTTCCACTGTGTTTTGTGCTGGATCCATACCTGTAGGATTGAAATTTTAAGCATTTCACCTTTATCCCCTTATGCAATTTATTTAAACATGCCAAAGGGGCTACTTAGGTTGATAGCCTTTAAAAGATGTGTTCTGGTTACCTGAAATAAGCTTTGGTTTAAGACATTTGGGGTATGTGTACTGCAGAGAGAACAATTTCACTGATTTTTGCACAGGTGTAACGGTTTGGACTTGGCGGTCTGGAGCTCTGAGCCTTTGAATGAAGTCTTTCATGACTGCAAATCGATTCTTTTCCACATGACTTAAACCTGAAAAAAGAAAGACAAAATATTTTTTTATTTATGATATTACAAGATTGGCTCTTTTATTCAAAGCTAGATAATGACTGATATATTAAGGGGACCTGCAATGACAAATAAGTACAAACCATGAGCTACAAATTGATATGTAGTCAATTGTACACAGATTAACACATTTAACAGCAATAATTAAAAAAAATATATATTTCAGATGTGGAAAAAAACCTTATAAAACAAACTATTGGAAAAAGTCTGAGTGTTATCATCATTATGCTTTTGTCATGCTTAACTGCCAGTAGGGATGCTGTGTGCTGTGTTGGGTTGTTTTGTGTGAAAAAAATGTGTAACTCTCCACAGTCCTGACCTTGATGCAAGGAACACAGCATTCTGGGAGAGAACAACAGGCCCAAAAAGATAATCATTTAGAGAATGTTTGTTTCCTTTCTGTTTTATTCTACTGGCTTTTCATAGAAGTGAAAAAGCTAATTAGTGTGTGGTAATGAGTTGCAGCAAAGGAACTTTAACCTTGAACATTGTGTTTGATGCTGAGAAGTGAAGTCAGAAATGCAGCATTATTCCAGAACCATGAGCAGCTGCAGACACACCTCTTCCTTTGCTCATTTGCAAAATATGCTGCTTGAAATACACCTATGAAAGACAGGTCAAGACACTGCCCCAACGAGCCTTTTGGAAATGTAAAAGCTCCCTTACAAGTAAATAAATCCTTCATAATTCTTTGTTCTGAGTGCTCCGTGTTTCCTGGACTTTGATAATTTTCCTAAAACAAACCAACAACAGCAAAAATATTTTTAACTGAGCATCAACTACTTTTGTCCCCAACAGTCCAACTATGGTTTTTAAACAGAGGTCAGAGAGTAATGAGTGCAATATCACAGGAAGCTACACTTCTTTAAGACTCTGATACACAGATTTAAAATAGACTACACTTTAAACATAATGCTTTATTTTTGTTATTAAGGGCAAACAAAGTTTTCAGTTTTATAAGAGAAAGCAAAACTGAAAATCTTAGGAATATCTAGCACTCTTACCCATGCGGTTTAGATCTTCTTCCGTCACACTATCCAGGAAATCTCTTTCATCTTTCAAACCCATCTGAAGAAACGGGTTGTAGTATGACTCCAGTCTGTACTGCTCAAGTAGGTTGAATATTGCACCCATCTAAACAAAAACCAGGAGGTGATATTGGTCATCACTCCAAATCATTCCAAATGGTAAAAAGCAGAGAAATTATGGCATTAAATTCTATTGTGGCTCTCCCTGACTGAAAATAAAAATAATACAAACACTATATGAATAGTATTCACAAAATACTGTTTATTTGGTTATTCAGATAAATATGAAGAGCAATCACATTTTTTCCAAGAGATTCTAGTAACCTGAAGCAAGTTCATTTATTTATTCAGTGGAGCTCACATCCATCAACTGTAAACAGCCAGTGTAGATCTTCAGCTGCGGTCCTCTGGCAGCATGTCTCCATGTTATACAACATGCAATCATAGACTAAAGAGTGTCTTTATGAAAGACTGTCTATAAGCAGAATCAAGAGTGCGCGGGTAGCAGTGCTGCCAACTTAGCACTTTTCAGACCTCTGCAGCGACTTCTCCAAAAAGCGACTAGCGACAAACACAGCAACTTTCCAGGAGACTTCGACGACTTCTGAGACAGCTGACAGCGAGTTTTTATTACACAAAAGTTGGAAACAGTGGCGGGTAGTATAATCCCCGCTTGAGTCATGATGTCCACCTTTTGAACAGGTGTTTTATGGTAGTGCTTTGTTTTGCAATTAAATGCGAAACACCGAACTTCAATAGTATGTTGAGCTATGATAGAGAAATATTAAAGCTACAGTAATAGTAAATAGTTAAACTAATTCAGCTAATTCTTGAATAAAATAAGGACAAGGAGCTCTTACCTTGACGTGAATCCAAAGATCATGGAAAACAGCTGTGCAGTCCTAGTTATAGGTGGGGGCGTGGGATAGGTTGTTTTTGTGAAACTGAAACTTAAGGAATTGAAACCAAAGAGTGGGAATGTCTCCCGGTTCAGAAAATGTCTATTTGACAGATTATATATCTTATTATATCCACGGGTTTCTGGAAGCGCACACGTAGTGCTGCTATGACAGACTGCTACTTCCGCTGTTCGGTTTTATACTTCCGGTTACCCAAAGTTACAGCCAGAGTTAATGACAAAAATCGGTTACTTTGTGCTGTAACAGGCGGCTTTATTAGTTGGAACATGAGCTCGGATTCAACTTGTGCTGTTGTCGGTGTCACTACATCAGTCTGTACATTTTTTCAAATTATTTTATTCTGTAAATTTGTTCTTTTTCCCCAAAATTATACTACTCAGTTGCACATCCTATTACTGTATTACTCCTTATGTTTTAAGTTTTCCTTTAATGTACAGCCTCTTTTTTTTTTACGTTATTTTATTTATAGTGTGACACTGCAGCATACAGCCTGCACAAAGCTTAAACAATGCGTGCCTTCATGTGATCTGAACACTGATATCCAGATAATTGATATACCTTCCACAGAATAGCTGCAGCATCACTACATGATTTCCCTAATCCGCGATACAGGAACAGCTGACTGTCTCCACCGCTCCACTTTCCCTTAGCATGACCCATGCTAAGGGATGCTTAGGTTGGCCACCGCGGTCAAGTGAGCCCTCATTTTCGAAGACGCAGTCAAGCTAGCCGCACATAGAATTACGTTGCCCATTTATACCGCATATTACGGTACGGCTGCCAGTCGCCCTAAATAACACATCGGAAGTCTTGTTATCCTTCAATGTACACCATTGCAATGCATTTTTCATAAAAAAAAAATACTGTCAAGCCTCTAAATACTCAGCTTTGTAAAGGTGTAATTTATTTATCATCTCAATCTTTTAAAACAAAAATGAATTCATGTATACTCCACTTTTTTACTCAAAGTGACATTTTTGAGGTGTATTCATAGGAGTGCTGTTCGAGGTGACTCAGAGCTTTCGCCTGATTCTTGCTCACCTTGACCCCCACTGTATATGG
Organism: Archocentrus centrarchus; assembly: GCF_007364275.1. NCBI lineage: Eukaryota > Metazoa > Chordata > Actinopteri > Cichliformes > Cichlidae > Archocentrus > Archocentrus centrarchus. The sequence goes on along the minus strand of NC_044362.1, from coordinate 21,991,061 downwards.
ACTGACTTTCATCTCAAATAACTGTACAGTTTTTGAGAAAATTGCTTTCAAAAACCAGTTACATTTCTGTACTTCATTTGTTCCTAAAATTGGTGTACTCTTTGGGACCCACAATAATAAGACAAAATCAGTTTTAATGTATTCAAATATATGCATAGTTTCAAGGTTATATAAAGTTTCTACCAAATGTGATACTGCTAATAAGTGGTTAGTTTGTGATATTACCGACCTTAGTGCTTGTGTATTGAAATTGGAGTCCCAGTCAAGACAGTGAATGACAATTTCAGAATGATAGAAAGGACAAAGATGAATTCTAACTATCTATTTGAAAAAGATTTTTAAAAAAAAGATTTCAGATTAAACACACTGGCAATATAGAACATTCATGCATGAACAGTGATAATTAAATCTAGAAAGTCATGTTAAAAAAAAAACAAAAAAAAACCACTTAATATTTAAAATATCTTGCTTTTATAAAGCAGTAACAACACATTTTTAACATGGGGACTTATTTCAGACACAGAACGCAATTCCAGTCTGTGCTGCGTGCTTGGACAAGCTGGGCTTTTTCCATATCCAGGCATTCTGAGTGGAACCAGCGCATACAGCTATCACACTGTATCTGTAACAAATAACTGGGCGTTATAACTGTCCAAGTAGATGAGTTTGACATAAATACATCAATGTTCTCCTAAACAGGAAAATACTTTGTCTTAGAGAACAATGTACTTAAGAAATGAATGAATGAAAAGGAAATTATATATAAAGGACTACTGTACCCAGTCAGTGGTGGATGGCCCTGCACATGGTGGCTTACTTGATGCACACATGGCACAGTTGTTGTCGCTGTCAAATACTAAAACCAAATCTAAGATTAGTAATATTGCTTAATATACAGACTTGAATTTAACAATAAAATCTTATCCACCTGAGGCATCAATGATTGTCTGGGCCAAAGACCGTCGTGCTTGGGCCATCTCTTTTTTAGTGGTCCCAAATTTCATCTTTGGTTTCTCTGGGAAGGCTTTCATTACTGCTTTGGCCATCTAAAGTCAAGCACTATGATTATTCTATGCATTTTCATTTTAATTACAAATATAACGAACAAAACAAAAAAGATCAATTAAATATTGTCTCAATTTGCAATCAAAGATTGCGCCAAAGTAATCCATGTCACCAGGGCACCCTGGTGGGCTACAAAGGTACTCCAGGTGGGCCGCAGTAATAAATTCTTTAACTCTGTAATTCATATCAAAAAATATCAAATAAATAGTAACATATTTTTAATAAAGTTATTTATTTATTTATATTAAACATGAATGTTTTTTATTTGTTAAAATTTTGAGGAACTACATTAACGTGTGTTGTATTTTAATTATATTGAATATTTAAGATTACTGGCACATGGAATTCTTGTTTTCAAGTGGGACACAGGACTCCTGATTTTTTGAATGGCTGCTTTACAGACGTGGCAAAACTTTGTAAGTGTTTTAACAGTGAAGTAAAACTTGATTTTATGTAACCTATGAGAAACAGATCTGATAATAGCACACTAAATTAATATGAAAAAGAACGGCCCTCTGGGAAGTTGGCATTGTCAAGCTGTCAAATACTGGCTATGTTGCAGTATTAAATAGTTAAATGTTACAACTGCTTTAAAAAGGAGACATAAATATTTCTTGAAAGCAAAAGATTCTGTGATGATGGAAAGCATCATAAATTTTTTTCAACTGTGAAAATTGTATAATTATCAATGATAATGTCAGTAGGTAGGTAGCTATAAGGCCTCTAAAGGATGTTTTCTAAAATTACAAACTATTCATGTGAGAAGATGTTGAGAGGTCATGGCCATGCAGAACATGCTTGTACTATGATTTCAAATAATGTAGAAAAAAATAAAAAACCAGCAGGTAAAAATGGACAATAGTTTTATTGTTATATGTTTGTTTTCTTGGATTGCTTGCAAGCTTTACATACAAATTGCCCTAGTAGTGCACTGACTGTAAGTGTCAATAGTAAAGTCTCACAAATTAGCACAGACTGAAGAAAGACAAAAGTTGAATTGACAGTATTATTAAACCACTGTCTTTTATTGGCAAACCCAGATTAAATACAACTGCAACTACAGTAATTCAAAGACAGGGTCTTAACAATAATGGGGCAACAGTGACCACAGTAAACCACCAAAGGATCTGAAAATTGTTATGGCCCTAATTATGTCTGTTTAAGAACAAGATAAGTTGAATGTTTGTTAGTAATATTCTTTTGGATCTTCTTCTTCAATTCAGCTGGTAACTCACTGTATTATTTTCCTCCATCACATCACCCCTCTGCATGTGCTCCTTCAATACATCCATGAGTTTCCTCTGTGTTATTCCTCTATTCCTCCTGCCTGACAGCTCCATCTGCAATGTCCTTATCTAATGTACTTGGAATTCCTCCACTGTAAATCTTAAAATCTTCTGATCGGTAAAATAGGCATGTGCCACTGGCAGAGAAATAGCTGCGTCACCTCGAACAGCGCTCCTATGAATACAGTTGAAAAATACCAATATAATACATTACTGTACTTGGGATTTTGCATGCAATTTTCTCGAAAACCGTACAGTTATTTGAGATGAAAATCAGTCCATATACAGTGGGGGTCAAGGTGAGCAAGAATCAGGCGAAAGCTCTGCGTCACCTCGAACAGTCCTCCTATGAATACACCTCAAAAATGTCACTTTGAGTAAAAAAGTGGAGTATACATGAATTCATTTTTGTTTTAAAAGATTGAGATGATAAATAAATTACACCTTTACAAAGCTGAGTATTTAGAGGCTTGACAGTATTTTTTTTATGAAAAATGCATTGCAATGGTGTACATTGAAGGATAACAACACTTCCGATGTGTTATTTAGGGCGACTGGCAGCCGTACCGTAATATGCGGTATAAATGGGCAACGTAATTCTATGTGCGGCTAGCTTGACTGCGTCTTCGAAAATGAGGGCTCACTTGACCGCGGTGCTTGACCGATGCTCTGGCTCGGCTCTACAGCTGCTTTAAGGAAAACAGCGTTGCCTTGTTTGTTAAGCATTACTTTATTGATTTTATTGCTTTGAAGGTAATCTGGTGCTCTTATAATTACGCGATTTCCCCGCCATCAACACCTTCGGAAAAAACAAGGTAACTGATAATGTGGATGTAGCGACTTCAGGCCATAATTTCATGTCATTTACACAAGTAATGGGTGAGGCACTGTTACCTCGCTGCTTTTTAAAACATCCTTGCAATGTCTCCACTTCCAATGTGGTACCATTTAGGCCAGGTAAAAGAAACTGCAGTGTTAAAATGTTAAACTGAACGGTGTAAGCCCGTGTGTAAGTGTGTAAGCCCGCAACCGTGAACAACAGCGCAAACGGAAGTAAACAACCGGTTTCCGCTATGAATTATGGGTAGAGGGGCGGAGTCAGGAATACTGTGGATACAGAGCACGGACTTTGGAAGAAGGATTCAAAATTTCCTGAAAGACGACGCTGGGTATTTGAAACGTCCATGTAACAGAGGGGAACTAGAGTTCTACCGATGTTATTAACCCTTTAACAGTCCGGGATTTTTTTTTGGCAAAAACTCTAAAACGTCTAAAAAAATATACAATTTTTAAGTTAAAGCTGTTCCTAAACCCTTAGGACTGTGCGAAAAAGCGTGGGCATTTTGTACAGGTAACATTCTGCATTTTTTACCACAAAAGTAAGATTTACTCTAAATGTAACTATCAGAAAGTTAAACTCTTTGGAACAGACAGATTTGAAGATTTGTTTTTCTCGCCTAGATTTAAAAAAAAGAAAAAGGAAAAAACAAGAGTGTAGACAGCTGAAGTTGGTACTTATGGACTAAAACACACCATGATTACGAAGAATAAGGTCTTGGCTATTCCCATTTCAAATTTGAAAACAATATCTGTAAAAATGAGCATTTTACAGCATATTTTATATGGTATAGGTTGTGCGTTTTTCAGAGGGACATTTTTGGAGACTACAAATGGACACTTTGGATGAATTTGGATAACTCTGTACAACGTCTGGAAAAATGCAATAACTTCATCCTACAGACATCAATGAGGGCTCTAATGAAAGCTTACACTTAGAGGAATTAGAATATAGCGCCAAAGCCACTGTCCCTGTTTTAGAAATTCATATTTTATCATAAAAAAGCAATAAAGAGTAAACTAAACATGTGCATTATAAAAAGTAGTCCAAACCAGTGCCCTAGTCAACAAACATTTTAATAAACACACAAATATAGCAAAGTTTTGATCATTTTATGTACATGAAATTTACCAAAAATGATCAGAAGCTGGGTTAGAAAACAAATGTTTTTGTTGACTGAGTTATTCACAATATAAATTAAAATACTGTAGATAGTTTTTTTTAGGCCTGTCATTTCATCTTTTGTCTTCCACTTGTCTAGTTTCTCAAACTTTTTAGGGTGCATTACACAATGTTAGAGCCAAAATCCTACTTTAAGTGATACTGTGTTATCTTTGGTATTTTCTGTAGCCTCAACTAAAAATGGGAACAAATTATATGTTTTTGTGATGGGCTGCTATAAGTTAAGTGCCTAAAGATAAAGTGCCTTCTGACTAAAATATAAATGAGGGGTGATTCAAGACTTTTGCTCATTGCTGTATTCTGTTTTATTTTTAGCCACAAAAACTGTGTTATGCTCCTGTCAATCCATCCTGCTTGAAAATATAAAAAGAGAAAGAAACAATTGACTAGAAGACAGGATATCCATCAAAACTACAAGCTAACTATTTTTCTAAAGACACGTGGCTATTCCCCTGATGGTCCTGATCAAAGTCCAGTTAGCAGTTGTCTTTAAGTTGGCACTCTTGTAGGAGGGACTGGCTGATGAAACCTCTGGAGAAACTGGGGTTCTGTTGGTTCTTTTGGTTGACTTGTGGTGCCCCCGTGTGGTTTTCTTGAGGAAGAAAAAAACTGCTCATTAATCTTTCCAGATGGTCGCTTACTTGGTTCGGCTGAAAGATGAGAGGAGCAATCTGTTGCGCATTGGCTACTTGGGCTTTGCTGTTGTTTGACATCCTTCCTGAAGGGGCCACTTAAATTTCTAGCAGCCTCACTGTTGCTCTTCCTTCTGCCTTTTTGTGCAGGAGCTCTCCCTGTTTCAGACATGGCTGAACTCTCAGAAGTGTTCCTCCTGCTGTCAGGATATGTCTGTGCTCCTGCTGACTCCAAACTGCCTTCAGAGCTACTATCCTGCTGCCTGTTTTGAATAACTGATTTCCATTGTGTTGCCAGAGATTGGTCAGTACACTTGCTGCTGTAACAGCCTGCATCACAGAGACCGCTGGGAGCAGGAACAGGTGAGGGGGTGATATTGATGTTTCTTGGCCTCCAGGCAGGGCTGCTCTTTCGCTCCCTCTGCGGTGACAAATCGCACTCTATGCTTCGGCTGTGAATGCTGCAGTTTATTGATAGATGAGTTTTGTGGATGGGTGAGCTTCTCTCAGATTTTATTTCAAAATTAGGGCTAGAATCTGGAGTCCTGCAGTAAAGATCAGCAATATCTTGCTCTGGGCAAAAACTGCACTGGTTGTTTTTAGTCATTACGTGGTCAGAGGTGAGGAGGCCATGTGCATGCGTGGATGTGTCAGCAGTGCTGTATATAGGTCTTTTGCTTGACTTATTGAAGGCTGGTGTGATTCTGTGCTGACTGTGAGTCCTAGATTGTGAAGTCTTGCTGAGAGGGGGTCCAGCTGGAGGCCTGGGTTTAGGATGGGACCGAAGAGGAGGTGGCTGTGGTCTTAAGATTGATGTAGGAGATAAAGTTAGCAGACTCTCTGAGCTTTGTGCCGCTGACAGTCTGTGGAAAAGGAATCAGAAGACAAATTAAAGCAATTTTTATGCATTAAGACAGCAAAAAGAAGCACAGTTAAATCACTGAAGGTACTTACTCAGACTGTGTTATACTCTAAAGCAAAAGTATCATCATATTCACATTTTAAAAGATTTAATGGAATAAGAGGACAAAAATGAGTAATGATAGTGAAGCAGCTATTTGAGTATTAAATATAAAGTGGTTAATAATAACGCATACTAACCTGGAAGCTTTCTTTGCAGGCAGAACGGACGAAGCTGTGAACAAAGAGGGGCAGAGCTCCAAGTCCATTTGTATAGCTCCTCTAAGATCTCTCAGGTCTACAAGTATACAAACACAACATATCTGAGATATGAAATGGTTTCAAATATGATTTAAACTACTGTGAGATATCGCCATTATTCATTACCAAAATGTAACTCAAGTAATCAAAATCCTAACTATTGCCTGAATGCTCCTTTGTACTTGTAAACTACCTTCTGTTAATCAATAGAAGACAGACCCTGAATCCCTCTCCTTTTCATTCATAAATATGTTTTGGAACGAGTTTCCAATTGTAAATAAAAAAAAAAAAAGAAATCTAATGCGCACACGTTACAGTTTGCCAGCAGATGGCAGCAAATGCCAAAAATGTGACTTTACCTGCAAGTGAAGGTTCGGATTTATGAAGTCCGATCTGACACTTTTGTTTAATGTTTGCCTGCAAGAAAAACAAAGCACAGGAGAAAAAGAAACTCAAGAGCTTATGCTAACTGTGCAGTTTTACTTTTCATCTCAGCAGTGTTTAGCATAATAATGTGACACAAACTAGGACACACTGGAAAAATGGGATATAAATGTATTAAACATGCTTAAGATGAGGCTTTGGAAATAGCAGAGGAACAAGGAAGAGGATAAAACTAACAGCGGGAAGAGAAGGAAAGGAAAGGAATGTGTGTATGTGTGTGTGTGTGTGCGACCACTAAACGATTGAGCAGCAGTGTTCCATCATAATTTGGCTTCAAACATCTATATCCATAGCAAATGAAAACCATAGCGCTCCGTGTGTTTGTGTATGTGTGTGTGTGTGCCTGAAGCTTACAAAACCAAAGACGTGATTGCAAAATGTGTCTTTATGTGCATGTGTTTGTTACGAGTGACTGACACAGCCTGCTCATTTTACAGCAGCACAAATGCTAAGAGTCTTTATAGCGACCGCAGACTATTACACAAACACACACACACACACGCACATGCACAAACACAGACATATCCAAACATACCCACGGGCCTGGAGACTGACAGATAAAGCACATATTTTGGCCTGTTCTCCCAGTGGGATTCAAACCCAAACCTCCCAGTATTGTCTTTCAGAGAGACAGACGAAGTGTGTGCTTCACTCTGACAGAAGTGACTGAAATCTAAAACAACTTTAAAGCACACGCACTCCAAAAATAACCTTTGTGGTCCATGTGGGGTTTGAACACATTACCGCAGCACAGACTTGGTGGTATTTTAGGAAAGGCTGTATGTTTTAGCGATTATTCTGATACAAGAGAACCCAAATCTGCCTCTGCACAACACACATATTCAGCAACCTTCTCTACAAAATCCAGCTCAGAGCAGTATGACTGCCATCTTTTCATAACCTGAGGTGATGTTCTCTAGGGTGGTTCTGTAAAGCTTGATCAAGCTGGTCAACCAACAAACAAAACCTTCAGCATCCTGATGGAACACTTTATGTACGTAAGGTTTTATTATGGCTCAATCACACTAGAGCAGGCCTATTCAATTACTTTTTCTTCTGGGCCAGATTTGAAAATTTTGAGATGCCACTGGGCCGAAGACCCCTACTTATCTTATTTCTTGAGATTTAACTCTAAATATGCTAACACCTGAACTAAGTCATAAAAATAAAAAAAAGGAATTCACAATAAAGGCTTTATACTGCATCATTTATTGATGAGCAAAATAATTCAAGTGCATTGCAAATTTTAACATTTGGTCCAAACCTTGACCAGAATATTTTTAACAAGACATCTATTCACCACACATATGTTTAATAAAAAAAATGTAATAATAACAACTTTTTGCAACAGTAAAGTCTTCTATAACATTTTAGATGTATTTGCAAAAGTGCATTTGTTGAACTAGAAAGACCAATTGATGCAGTGCATTAAATATTTCAACAAAAGAAACTGCACCAAGTGAACACTTAATAACTGTAAAATTAAAGCTTCTTCTGCACATTCAGCGTTAATGCTGACTTAATGAGTTCAGTCTTAGAGTTCAGTCTTTGGGGTAAAATAAACAGATTTATCAGTCCAAGCAGGGTTAAAATGGCGATTTTCATTGTCAATTTTACGTTTTTGACCTGTCACTGATATTTTTTGGCGGTTGTCGCACTTGGAGAGAGTATTCTGGGCTGGCGTTGCTAGTGGTGCGTTCAAGTACAAGAGGAAGGGCGGGATTTTTGTAAAACTGTCACAGCAAATATGATTTAAATGCGTTTTTGCAGATTACGTTGGGTCAGTCAGGGGGTGGGCCAGTCAAAGGGGGTTCGCGGGCCGGATGAATAGCCCTGCACTAGAGTAAAAAAAGGCCAGCAACCTCTTTATGGCTAGGAAAAACAAGAGAAATCAGTGGTTGCCTGGTGAAAGCGTGAATTTTTTTTTGCATTTTGCAAGCAATTGCAAGTAGTTGCAGTGACCACTTTTGATCGCAAGGCGATTGCACCTGAGACAACCTGTCACCAAACAATTGTGGTCTGAGTCAGACTGACTGCAGTCAATCTTTGAGAGATTGGCAAAGGCTTGCAAATAATTGCTGTAAATGCAGTCAGGTTGCAAACATGTTGCAATCAATCTGAGTTAGTCTGTGCTGATGAGCACAATTTGTCAGTGAGGTGTCTCTTTGCAATAGCTGACTCAACTCAGCTGGCTGTCAACTGATTGTTTTCTGGTTCTATTCCTATATGAAAGCAAGGTTGCTGAGCTCCTGTCATTTTGCAATTAAATTGCTGTCCTGCAGCAACTACGTCAGGTGCCTACATGAGGTTCTTGCTGGACTGTAAGTAAACTTAGCACAAAAAAGTAAGGAAATTTGTGTCTGGTCAATTATTTTTTTGTTGTAACAATGCTTCTTGGCAATAAACCTTATACCATTGGAAAGCCACATTTTTAAGTAAAATGCATTTGTGGGTTGAGCAGCAGAGTATGTGGGTTGCACCAAGGACAACTTGCCAAATCTTTGCTGCCAATGTCAAACAGCTTATTCTGCTTGTTCTTTAGAACTTCTGGTACTCCATTTGCTGACAATCAGGCTTGCCATCATTGGAGACAATCTCAATACAGAGAGACATCAAGATGAGATTCTGCAACCAGCAGCAATCCCATATATGTGACTGAACTCTATCTTCCAAGATGACAATGCTTGCCCCCACAGAACAGGGTTTATCAGAGACTACCTCCACAATTTTGGAGTGGAGAGGATGGAATGGTTTCCCTGCAGTCCTGACCTCAACCCCATTGAACACTTGTGGGATAAGCTTGAGCGTGCTGTTCGTGCCAGTGTGACCAAGACAACCACACTGGCTGACTTGCAACAAATGATGGTTGAAGAATGGGATGCCATCCCACAGCAGTGTGTGACCAAGCATGAGCATGAAGAGGAGGTGCCAGGCTGTTGTTGCTATGTATGGTTCTACCACATGCTGCTGAGGCCCCTGTTTGTTAAATGAATAAATTGTTAAATTGCCAATATGTCCTTCAGACTTTAATCATCCAATCCAATAAACAACACCAAACCAGAGTCAATAGTAGAAAAAGCTGTTTGGCATTTGACAGAGAAGATTTGGCAAGTTTTCATTGGCACAACCCACATACTCAACTCTGCTGCTCAACCCACAAATGCATTTTCCTTACAACTGTGGCACCATTTAAAGAGAAATAAACAGGCTTTCCAAGAAGCACTGTTACAACAAAGAAGTTATTGACCAAACAAAATTTTATTACCTTTGGGCTAAGTTTAGTTAATATGAATTTCTGTGTATGTAGATGGTAACAGATTTGCAATTTTCACTGTTTTATCACAATTAACTGCCATACTATCAGAAACAGATAACAGTGATAGCAGTGTGTAGCAGACTGACTCTGTCTTATTGCCATTCTATTACTGTCTTGATGCTCCAACATTGCTTTGAAGATGACAATTGACTACTAGTGGTCGCAGACCTGGTTCCCAAACTTCAAAGCAACAATTTCAAAGGCAACAAGACAGCAGGTTCACTGCACACAGTTGCAATAATTTCAGTCGTTCCACAGTCTCCAGCTGCTGTTTTCCTGAGCTACACCAATCTGACCAGAAATGGATAGTTTAAATGTTTCTTGTTTTTTTGTAGCAAGCATGCTGAGGTCCAGACCTCCTCCAGACTGCTGCCCCCATGGCCTGAACCCATATAAGAGGTAAAAGATGGCTGGCTGGTATGTTATGGTCATATTTTGACCACATTTTATGTGGTATAACCTCTATAAAGTCAGTGCTGACAGAATACATCACCATAAAGATGTAATAATAGCTGCTGTTTTACTGTGATGTGCTCGGTTTATCACTGAGATGGGATTACGTTGATTTTAAAAGCCTGTGATTTACAGATGGGTATGGGGCAAAACAGCTTTGAGTTACAGCAGGGCTGTTAAAATTAAATAAATAAAATAAGAATAAAAAAAAAAAAAGCTGAAAGGCAGCAGCTCACTCTGATTGCACCTTTAGTGGTTTCATTTACCATCTAAACCCAAATCAGTCCATCGGTGCCAACAAAAAAAACATCATGAAAGCACTAACAACAATAGGTTAAAGATGACTGCGATGTTTAGGCCATGTGTTCTGAATGGAGGCAGACTACATCTCAAAGGCTGGACTGAGAGGTATGTCTTCATTTATTATGAAAAAATAAGTTACAATAAACTTCTGGGAAGCTCAACGTAAAGCCAAAAACAGGCAGTGATGGAGGGAGATCAGTGGCCTTATAGGAGGAAGTAATAAAGCCAAGAGGAGAGTCATTATGGTTCCTAACCACCAGCTAGTGTCCATTCCTCTGGTTTAAAAAGCTGCTCACTTATTAACGGACTATGTGCATTTGTGTGTAAAGCTGCACTGACACCGCAGTCTTTAGAGTTCAGAACATTTTTACATACTTTCTACAGCCTCAGCGTAATGGGATACTACAGTTTCCCCACTCAACTTGTTTTATACTTAGTACATTCAAACAATGATTTGTAGGTGTGTGTGTGTGAATTCCTTCTAACTCATTAAGAGTTGTTTGTTTGGTACTGGCCCAAGTCACTATACGAGCTTCCCTCCTGCTAGGAGAAATTGGGTCATTATGACTGCGTTTAGGACCATTTTATGATTGGCTGTTACATGCAGCACTAAAAAGGCATTTAGCTCGTACTGTATCAACCCCTACACGCCTGATATGCCTTTGTTTAATAGCTGTTTTAAAAAAACATCGTAATCTAACTGCATAACTCTAAATCAATAGAAACCTCAGCTGTGTATGGTAAAAGCTTCCTGGCTCACAGTGTTACTCAACATTTCATAACATTTAGAACATGTGGTTGATTACTAAGACAAAAAAGCCAAAAAAAACGTGGAAATTAAAAACAGCCCTTGGAACAAAACAGAGGTTAACAATTATGATCTAAAACTGTGACTAGAACATTCAAATGTTTTTGTGCTTAGCTCTGCTTCTCTGTAAAATTGTTTTGACCAGAATCTGAATTCCTCTTCAAAACACACTGAAGGTGAATTGGTGATTTATATCCTTTATGACTGTCTCAGATGTGGCGAGATTGTAGACTTTTAAACAATTTAGCAAGTCATACAGAGGATCCCGAGGGCTGAGTACAGTACGTTCCCAAGATCTGAAGTGCTTGCTCTTAATAAAGATAGCAATGACTTGCACAATGTAAGATAAACAACGTTCACCACATCTGTGACTAAACATGCACAGTGAATTCATGCTCATTCGCACATCAGACAGTTGCTTAAGGAAACAATTTCCTTACTGGGATTGATGACAATCCCTTTTAAATAAGATCTAAGAAAGACAAAGAAAAAGTGGTTACAATTAACTTCCCGCTGTCAGATTTTTAAAGCTAAGATAGGTTTGGGTCATGTTTCCTCTTTATCTTTACTCTCCTACATGGGGTTTTTACTTTGTCAACAATAAAATGTCCAGTGAGGGTTTTAACACTGTGTACCTTTTATGCTTTATCTTTTTAATGGCATCTTTGCATCACGAGAACATGAACGTTTGAGTAATAAAAGAAGCTCTTAATGCTGCAGGTACAGTGATACTTCATCCACTGTTGGCTCCTTAAAAACATCAAGTGAACTTGGGTATCTGTTGTGTGCTTAGATGTCCAATATTTCCAAGAGAAGTTGTTGGCAATGTAACACTTGTAGACAGTCAGACACAAAAGGAGGGTACACAGAGATAACTTCCACATCTGGTCAGCAGAAAAGTCCTACATCTGGCTAAACTCACTCTGTTTCTCTGATAATGTACATGTGTACTTCTTCAGAGAGAGCGGTTTGAGTTTTTTTTTTGTGTGTGTGTGCATGTGTGTGTAAATCTCTTTATATGCCAATTGAGTGATTGGAAGGAGATTAATCTTACACTTGGCCAGACAAATGGAAAAACAAGTTAAGACTGAGGCTTTGCAGGCTTTCATGAGCGTGCATGCATGTTGGTTTGTGAAAATGTACGCCTTGGCTGGGCTTCAGCGCCAAAAAGAGAATTAGCAGGACTGCCTAGAGGACTGAAACTAAGAGAAATATCTTTTGTTTTTAGGCTACAAATATACTGATGAATGAGGAAGTCAGTGTAATGGAAATGATGAACATGCAGCAAACAACTCAAACTCAAGTTGTTCTTTGCTGAATGCTAAAAAATTTATTTTGGATGTAGATTCTTTTTCTGTATCTAAAGAAACTTTGGAGGAAGGTAAACTCTCAGTTTGAGGGGTAAGAACATAAAATTACACCTGAAGAAAAATCATCCTCTATGTATATTACAATTAGCACAAACTATTCAGGTGTCATAGTACTTCAGGATGCTTTTAAGGTCATAATGGATTGTATGGATATGTAAAATCTATTCACAGCTGCTTTGGTGTAGTTACCTGTAAATAATTTTTAGGATTTCTATCACAGTTGCACTGGTAACTATAAAACAAGGTTGAGTTTGGATTAATTTGATAGTTAGCTGTTTTCCATCCTGTTCTTCTTACCTTTACATGCTTTACCAGGCTGGTCAGTTCTTCACATTGCTCTATTAGGAGAGATCTGGATGGGTGGACAGACAGACACACTAACAGATCAATGTCAATTTCAACATGTTGGAAAGGCACACAGAGGAAGACTGATAGGAAGAATCGCACAGCTGAGGCAGCGACAACAGAATAGGTGCACTGCTCAGAGTTTATCCTTTGCAGTTTTCACAAGGTAGAGAAGAAACAGTGTCCTATTTTTCCCCCCCTCTCTATCTCCCCACAGACTTTCTCTGGTTACATAACTGTAGTAGATTTTATTCACTTCTTTCAAATGAAAAAGAATCTTCTGCTGGCTGTGGTCTGGGATCCATTTATTGACAATGGGGCCTTTTGTTCTGGTCTAGGCAGGAAATGGGAGAGAGAGGGAGGCACTCTTCTAAGGTAGCTCCAGCGACTGCATTGCCCTGTGGGCCTCAAAGTGAGGGGTGGAGGAAGGAAAGGAGGGATGGAGCGTGAAGGAGGCAGGGCAATGACAAAAGCCACAGAGAAAGGCTGAGGGGGAAATTAAGGGGAAAATGAGAGGGCTTAGAGAAACTCTGACTTTCAGAGTTAGAAAGAGCAAATATGAATGTGTCCTTCACAAAATAAATAAATAAGCAAATAAATATATGCAAGACGTGTCGTTGCTAGACTTTCTTACAAAAAACAGGACAAGCTTTCATTCTTTAACTACTGTACCAGTATGAAATATGCTCTTTTCTCAGTTTGTGTTGTATGTATGGCCTGACGTTATACATCTATAATGTTTCTGTATATAATCTACACTATATGGTCTTATATAAGAGTATGAAAAAGGTTTGAGGGATCACACTAAAAAAAAAAAAGGGAAAAAGTGTAGAAAAATGTTATCCATGAAGCCTTAGGTAGAGCGAAGACATGAAATAATTTAGACCAGTGCATGCAGACTGATTGATATGTGATATTATTCATACATAAAAGTAATTAATGACAACATTGCAAGTCATTGGTAAGTATAAAACTTGGATCTATTAGAGCAATATATTAGAGCCGGATTGATCAATAAATTCTAATCATCTGACCCTGAAGAGCAAGCTTTGTGGATTCATTGCAGCACTTGGCCTCTTTTTCAAAAAAATGAATTTCATGAGAATTAAAAACATTTTCTAGCTTGTTTCAAGTCTGTGAACTTTGAAAACTTGTAACAAAATGTTGCTTACTTACATTTTCCACAGTTACACGGCAAATTTAACTTTCTTTTCTAGTTTCCAACTTTTGATGCCAATGTCTGACCCTTAGCTTTCTTAGATTTGCCAGATTGTTGTTAACTGCATCTATCCACTGTTTGGTGCTGAGTATGGTGCACAGTGGACTTTTAGAAAATACCAGCCTGGTGTGGCTTGAAACACCAACTGTACCGAGAACAGTCAAATTCACCCATAAACATCAAAGGACATAAAAACTTGCAACAAAGGTCTGAAAGTAGTGCAGATTTGCAAATTCAGATGATAATACACTGCCTGTCCAAAAAAAAAAAGTCGCCACCAAAAAAAAGTCACACGCTAATATTTCGTTGGACTGCCTTTAGATTTGATTATGGCATGTATTCACTGTGGCATTGTTTTGATGAGCTTCTGCAATGGCACAAGATTTATTTCCATCCAGTGTTGCATTGATTTTTCACCAAGATCTTGCAGTGATGATGGCAGATTCTGACCACTGCACAAAACCTTCTCCAACACATCCCAAAGATTCTCAATGGGGTTGAGGTCTGGACTCTGTGGTAGCCAATCCTTGTGTGAAAAATGATGTCTCAGAACCACTCTTTCACAATTCGAGCCAGATGAATCCTGGCATTATCATCTTGAAATATGCTCGTGTCATCAGGGAGGAAAAAAATCCATTGATGGATTAACCTGGTTATTCAGAATATTCAGGTAGTCAGCTGACCTCATTCTTTGAGCACATAATGTTGCTGAACCTAGACCTGACCAGCTGCAGCATCCCCAGATCATAGCACTGCCCCCACAGGCTTGTACAGCAGGCACTAGGCATGATGGATGCATCACTTCACCTGCCTCTCTTCTTACCCTGATGCGCCCATCACTCTGGAACAGGGTAAATTTGGACTCATCAGACCACATGACCTTCTTCCATTGCTCCAGAGTCCAATCTTTATGCTCCCTGGCAAATTGAAGACTTTTTTCCGGTTAGCCTCACTGATTAGTGGTTTTCTTAAGGCCACACAGCTGTTCAGTCCCAATCCCTTGAGTTCTCTTCGCATTGTGTGTGTGGAAATGCTCTTACTTTCACTGTTAAACATAGCCCTGAATGCTACTGTTGTTTTTCTTCGATTTGATTTCACCAAATGTTTAAGTGATGGCTGATCACGATCATTCAGGATTTTTTTCCGGCCACATTTCTTCCTTGAAGACGATGGGTCCCCACTATCCTTCCAGTTTTTAATAATGCATTGGACGGTTCTTAACCCAATTTTAGTAGTTTCTGCAATCTCTTTAAGAAGTTTTCTCTGCTTGATGCATGCCAGTGATTTGACCCCTCTCAAAATGACTGACATCTTTTCCACGACCACGCAATGTGTCTTTTGACATGGTTGCTTAAGAAATGAGAAGCAACTCATTGCACTAGTTGGGGTTAAATAACTTGTTGCCAGCTGAAAGATAATCACCCACGCAGTAATTATCCAATAGGAGGCTCGTACCTATTTGCTTAGTTAAATCCAGGTGGTGACTTTTTTTTTGGCCAGGCAGTGTATTCTCTTTGGTACAAATGACCCAGTTCAAGGTTGATTCAAATACTTAAAAGTTGCTTTAAGGCTTTTAAAATCCTTAACATAGAGCAATGTAGAAAAAAAAACAAAACACTCCACAGGGTACAAACTCACCTGAGTCGGTCAACCACTTGGTCTATCTCAGTGACATTAAGCTTGCCTCTTACTGCTTCAATCTCATCTTCAGCTCTGGACTGGACTGAACAACAAGAGTTTGGCCTAAAGACATGGAGGTGAAAAGTGAAGACAGAACATTACAAGAGTGCATTATTAAAAGTTCTGCATCATCTCAGTAAATTAAGCACAACTGGGTTCACAAGTGTTACTAACCTGCTTCCATCATCAGTATCTTCAGGGTTGGTGCGGTTACTGTAACAGGTGTCCTGGTAGCTGAGGGCATAGTTTAGAGTCTCAGGTTTGTACTGATGCAGGAGCTCCCCAACATCTCTAAAACAGAGTCAAAGACTGAGCCTTTACTTTTCTGTACTATTCTGCAGTGTTTTAATCCTTTGCAATGCATAAAAGAGGCTGAAAATGTAGCCAAGCAATTAATGTAACAGCTTCACTCTGGAGTATGATCACAGTAACATTAGTTGGAAATGTGAGGCGAGTTGTGGGAGAATGTGCTGTGGTCGAACATGTCCAGATACCTCAAAGCAGAAGTTACACAGCAGCAACATCATATTTTCTTCACTTGAGAGAAAAAGAAACCAGTGGGGCAGCTGCAGTTGGGGTGACTTTCTGTCTGGTCCATTCTACTTAATTTCACAGTTGCTCCGTGATAGAAATGCATGTTTTTATGCCACTCAGGCAATTATATGCATCTGCGTGTGTGTGTGTAAGGAGTTGAATAGTTGGAACATCAGGACCACACAGGAGGAGGCCAACAAGATAAATCAGTCAATTTTACAAGGCACACACCCACCCACTCACCCACAGCCTTATACAAACCCTTCAAACACAGAAAAAGGTAGCACCAAATATGTCAGCAACTATTGCAAATCAGTTGTTTCAGGCAAAATGGTCTTTGCTAAAAATGTCCAGTAAACCATTGTTTTTTTAAGTAATGCACATACAAACAAATAGTTTGTGGTGAAGAGTATAAGAGGTCAACATTTTGATGAATACTTTCTCAATCTCCATGCCAACAAAACATATTAAACTAAACAGATGGTTCTTAAGCATTACAGTGAAAGTGGTATCAGGGAGAAGTGTGTTAGGCTTATTCCTGAAAGACATTCAGCTGATATGCACTTGGGACTTAGCCTAATTGAACGATCAAAGACCTGGATCACACACAGTACCATGCATCAAGGTCAACAACTACACTGAAGCCAACTTCAAAGAGAAAAGGCGATTTGTGCTGGCACAATCTGTGTGGCACCAATACTTTTTCTGGCACAGTTCCCACACAGCCAATAACAAAAGGCTTCATTTCTCAGTCTGAATGGTACTTTTTATAATCCATTTACATACAAACCAGAGCACTTTACAAGAGTGACTTGTGTTATGCAAGCGAGTGAGGCTTCAATTTATGTCTTGCACTGTGACATGTTAATAAGACACTGTGCTGTTCTGGGCATCAGACCTGTAGCCTTATGGATATTGGATTGTCAGCTTAAAAATCAGGCCTTGCTGCCATCTGTAAAAAAAAAATCCCTTTAAAATTACTTCAAAATAAATCCCTGTCAACTGAGCTATCATAACACGCACCAGTGTAACATTTTATATTTCTTTTGATCCATGAACTAGATTCAACAGCCATGGTATGGAGGGCAGTGCTGGTCTGTTGGTTAACTTCAATCAAGACTGAAATATCTCAACAACTAATGGATGGATGAATTCAAGTGTGGTGCTGTAACAGGGTGTCACGTTGCAACAAGTCAGTTTGTGAAAATTCATGCCCTCCTAGATATTCCACCATCAACTGTAAGTGGTATTACTGCAAAGCGGAAGTATTTAGGAACCACAACAACTCAACCATGAAGTGACAGAGAAGTTACAGAGCGGGGTCACTGAGTGCTGAGGTGCATAGTCCGTAAAAGTTGCCAGCGCTCTGCTGACTCAGTAACTGTAGAGCTCCAAACCTCCTCTGTAATTAACATCAGCATAAAAACTGCAATGGAAGCTTCATGGCATGAATTTCCATTGCTGAGCAGCTGCATACAAGCCTTACATCACCAAGCACAATATCAGCATTGAATTGAGTGGTATGACGCATGCCACCACAGGATTCTGGACCAGTTTCCACTGATGTGTTCGGTCAAGTGACAAAATCACACTTCTCTGTCTGGCAAGCTGGTAGTCGAGCCTGGGTTTGCCCAGTTCCAGGAGAATGTTACCTGCCTGACTGTAAAGTCTGGTGGAGGAGGGATCGGGTTTAATACCAATTTCACATCCATACTGACAACACAAAGCACAAGTGATATGAAGAAAAATCAGAGGAATAATAATTTCATACCATTGTAATTTCAAAAATCTTTAATGGAATTGTTTTTCTTAGAATGGCCTGGGCCCCTTAGTTCCAGTGAGGGGAAATCTTAATGCTTCAGCTTACCAAGACATTTTGGACAACGCTATGCTTCCAACTTTGTGGGACCGGCTTGCCTTCTTCCCACAGTTTGGGGAAGGCTCTTTTCTGTTCCAGCATACTCCAGTGCACAAAGTAACACTGATTGTTGGATGAGTTTGGTATGGAAGAACTTGACTGGCCTGCACATACCCATGACCTCAAACACCTTTGGGATGAACTAGAATAGAGATTGTGAACTAGGCTGTCTCGTCTTCCGGATGAATGGGCAAAAATTCCCTCAGACACACTCCAAAATCTTGTAGGAACCCATCCAAGAAGAGTGGAAGCTGTTATACCAACAAAGGGGGGTATAACAGCAAAGTATGGATGCAAAGTAGCCTTTGGGTTTAGAACTGGTTGCCATAAGAGTTCCTGAAGGTTCAATGTGTAAGTGGTGCAAACTTTTGACCACATAGTGTAGACTTTATACAAACATTAATTTGTCCAACCAAATACTTGTAACTGCAAATTATTCAGCTGTAATGTGTATGTCAATTGTGTGCCAATTACACACAGACAGCTTATGCCACGTTTCCACTAGTACCTACTCAGCGTGGCTTGACTCAGCGTGGCTCGACTCAACTCGGCACGGTTTGTAGGCTTTTCCATTGGGTCCTGGTACCAGGTACCAGGTACTTTTTTAGTACCCACTCAGCTGGGGTTAGAAGCGATCCAAGGCGATCCGAAAATGTGACATTGAAGAACAGCTTGCCACTGATTGGCCAGTGAGTGTCGTTACTAGCTGAGTCATGAGAGCAACTCCTTCACCTGCGCCATTTTTAAAACCTGACTGCAAGGAAATGGAGGCACGCAAACCACTGGGAGGCTCGGTTGAATCCCCAGATCCACGGTTTGCAGCAGTAGTTTTGCAATAAGAGAGCCATCTGAAATATGCACACAGCATACATATTTTAATACTTAACAATAATAACCTTCATCCATTAAAACATTGTACGGGGGACTTATGCATGATGACGATAGTAAACTGGCATTAGCTACATTAGCTTGCCTCTATCTCATCCATTGTTATGTTGTGTTTGAGCTGCATACAAATTACGTCAAGAGACTACTGCTCACCTTGCTATATCAACTCCACCCAAATTGAAGTGGTACTCAATTATAATTGAAACAAAACAATTTGTGGCGAGTCGAGTTGACCCACGCTGAGTAGGTACTAGTGGAAACATGGCATTAGAGGCAGTAAACTGGGTTTCTGTAAGTTTCACCAAGTCAAATTTAATACATTTCAAATTAATACTGGCAAGACAAATCTGTCCCAAAATTATTTCTTGTCATTGTGATTTAATGACCTTTTATTTTGACTTCCAGTAAAAATTTCCATAATAATGTTGGATGCAAAGCACAATTTCTCAGCTTTCAGAAACTGTTTGAATTTTTCCGATAGGCCAAATGGCTGTGTCAAATGGTCAAAGTATGTTTGATCTGACGTCTCAGCGGTGATACGCTACGTGTTGATCAACTGGTCACGGCAAGTAAGGGCAGGTAACGCATACTTTGATGGCGATCGCCTGGTGTTAGAGGGTTCAAATCTTTGTCCAGCAAATCCCACAGATGCTCAATTGGATTGAGATCTGGCAAATTTGGAGGCCAAGTCAACACCTCAAACTCATTGTTGTGCTCCTCAAACCATTCCTGAACCAATTTTTGCTTTGTGGTAGGGCGCATTATCCTGCTGAAAGAGGCCACAGCCATCAGGGAATACAGTTTCCGTGAAAGGGTGTACATGGTCTGAAACAATGGTTAGGTAGGTGGTACGTGTCAAAGTAACATCCACATCAATGGCAGGACCCAAGGTTTCCCAGCAGAACATTGCCCAAAGCATCACACTGCCTCTGCCAGCTTGCCTTCTTCCCATAGTGCATCCTGGTGCCAAGTGTTCCCCGGGTAAGCAACACACACACACACACACACACACACACAGACACACACACCCAACCAGCCACATGATGTAAAAGAAAACGTGATTCATCAGACCAGGCCACCTTCTTCCATTGCTCCGTGGTCCAGTTCTAATGCACACATGCCCATTACTGGCGCTTTCAGCAGGTGACAGGGGTCAGCATGGGCACCCTGGCTGGTCTATGACTATGCAGCAGACTGTGATGCACTGTGTACACCTTTCTATCAGAACCAGCATTAAGTTTTTCAACAATTTGAACTACAGCAGCTCGTCTGTTGGAGCGCACCACACCGGCCAGCCTTCACTCCCCACGTGCATCAGTGAGCCTTGGCTGCTTATGACCCTGTTGCTGGTTCACCACTATTTCTTCCTTGAACCACTTTTGATAGATAATGACCACTGCAGACCAGGAACACTCCACAAGAGCTGCAGTTTTGGAGATGCTCTGACCCAGTCGTCTAGCCATCACAATCTGGCCTTTGTCAAACTTGCTCAAATCCTTACTCTTGCCTGTTTTTCTTGCTTCTAACACATCAACTTTGAGGACAAAATGTTCACTTCCTCCATAGTATATCCCACCCACTAACAGGTGCCATGATGAAGAGATAATCAGTGTTATTCACTTCACCAGTCAGTGGTCATAATGTTATCCCTGATCAGTGTATTTACAATCATATCAGACAAAGAAAAGAACAGAACTAAGAAAGACTCCCAGATTGGAAGTTCTGCTGTTAGCACAGATTGGGTGGCAATCAGGCTGGAATGGCTGAGAACAGGGAAGGCCTTTGCTGGTGCCTTTACAATTCTTTTTTAAGTACCATGCCACTTTAGTCCCTTTTATACCGAAAGTTAATTTGAGCAGTTTCTTGCACAAAGGGCTTCACACAAGCACTAAATGCACTATTCTTATTCCAGATCCCTCACAGTGTGCTTTAGCCGTTATTGTTTCCAAGTTTCACTTTGTAATTTTAATCGATCAACACGTGTGGAGTACATACAGCAAAAAGTAAACTTTAACTTCTTAATGCAATCATCAAGTCCAATTTAAAGCCTAAATTTCTGATTATTGGATTTTCAAGACTTTGTAAGGCTCCACAGAAACACTGAATAAAAAGCTGCCTCTGGCTTACAACACCCTACACAAACTGACAGGCAATAAATGGTGAGCCACAAAGTGGAGAGCAATTTATCTTATGTTGTGCTCTTCCTAAAAGGCCATCAGCAAAGCCAGAGGAGTCACAAGTTAACATTCCTGACTGAAAGCAGCTAGTTGCTGGGATAGTTACTATCTTAAACATACATAGTCTCTCTCTTTCACACACACAGCCCCACAAAGGCATTATGTTTTAATGTGAGGATGCAGGGCAGTGCGAGTAACCAATATTACTCTGCCGGTGGCTTTATGACATTCTCCAGAGTATTTTAATACATAAATTGCCAGTTTCTACAAGCTTATTTCTGACCCACATTGTACAATTAGCTGTAAAACTTTAAAAAAAAGAAAGAAAAAGAAACAGGAATTAGTAAGTTTTATTACTACTTCTTGAGAAGCTTATAACTTCCTGATGACATATAAAGGAGATACAGAGTACTAAACCTCAAAGCTGTCTCCCTGAGAGTCCTTCACTTGATATAAATCAGCCTTATTCTATTTCTTCAAAGTTACTGCAATTGTATACTAACTTTTCACAATTTTAAGATGCATATTTAACTCCCATTTAAAGTAAAGCATATCTGTAATCCAACAGAGCTTGCACCAAGTGTAAGTCTAGTCTTTGCAGTCATCTATCACTGTTTTACGCTCCTGTAATTGTTCTATTGTTCCTCAATTCCCAGACCAGTTCCCATTTCCAGAAACCTTTGTCCTTCTGCCTTCCCATCCCATTTGTAACTGACATGGGAACACAAAATAGCATGTCAAGGAAATTTTTGTCAGTAGGGAGAGGTGACGTAAAATGTGAGACCATCCGATCCTCCCACCTATTGACTAGTGAATAATAAAAAAAAAAAAGAATTGTATTCAGTTTTTACATCACTGATCAGGGGGAAAATATATATTCTATCTATATTTTCATTGAATGTGTTATTGGTCTGATGTATGGATGCATAATTAAACCTCATTGACTAATTCATTAATCATGTACAGCAGAACCGATCTGAGGATGTGAGATGTTACACCTACCTTCCTGCCCTGCAGGCTCTCTCTCTGAGAGTCTGCAGTAACATCTTGACCTCAGCTCTCAAAAGCTCTTTCACAGCAGGGGGGTCAGCTAGAGGGGAGTCCTGCGAACGTGGGAACAAGGTTCCTGCCCCACCACCATGCTTTCCACCTCGCTGGCTCTCCTGCCACATTTTGTGCCACATCTCAGCCTGAAAAATGGTACCACAATGGGGACAAGATGAGGTTACACATTGCAGCCATTTAAAGATCAAACTCAGGAGATGTTGTTCTGCCAAAAGCAAGAATTTGTCTAAAATGTGGTCTAATATATGATACTGGATGACTATCAGTATATCAAAGGATTTCATAAGCGCAATGTGATCAGTGAAGCACAATGGACAGTCCATGTGCAGCATGCTCCAGACTTCCAGGGACTTTGTTGTTCAAGTTCCTGTCTGAAAATCTTATGGAAGGCAGTTATTTCAGGAAGTTGGTACTGCGATCCTGGGTCTATGACCCAATGTTTCCTGTTTTGGGCTTCGATTTCTATTATGAAAAGTCACTGTTCTTAATTTATTGTAGTTTTGAGCTTTGTATCCTTTTAGAGAAATTTCCAGGTTGGCTTCGTTATATTTATATTCTCGGGTTTTTAGTTGTAGTCTTCTGAGTCTCATGTGCATCAGATTTAGTTTCCCCTCGTCTCAGTCAGATTCTGCTCACCCGTGTCTTGTTTTCCCCAGCTGTGTCCTCTCCCCCTAATTACCATGCGCATATGTAGCCCTCAGTTTTCCTTGCTTCCTTGTTGTGTCCTCCCTCTTAGTGCGTTTTCCTTGTTCTGTGGTTTTCTGAGAATCCTAGTCAGTTAGATTATTTGTGCCTGTAGAGCCTTTACATGTTTCCTTGAGCAATAAAGCTGTGTTTTAAGTTAAGAAAGAAAACAATATGTGAAAAAGATATTAAACTGTGAGAATTATAGGCCATACTGCTATGTTGATTCATAGGAGAAAAGCAGTATAGCATTTGTATCTACGACATTGTTAGGACTTGACAAAGACTAAAAAGAAATTCTATTCAGCTAGTTATTTTAATAGTAATCTAATATTTACTTGATGCAAAGATAGAAGTGAATTCCCTTACTGTGATTCAGAAGTTTTAGATTGAAAAAAAAAGGAATCTGTTAAGCTGAGAGATGATAAATGTTTCCACTGACAGTGCAAATACTACAAGGAGAAGACATTTTCATGGCTGTCACTGATGCGATAAGACCTTGTTTACTGTAAACTGCTGTGACCAGTTGACAGTCTTCTTGGAACAGGAAGAAATACAACTTCTGCATGCACAGGGAGAAAAAACACATCAATATCTGAAAAAAACACCACACTACATTAATATGCTTTCGCACCACACTGAGTACTATATATCTCAGGCTGGAAATCAGACTAACAGCCCTCTTCATTTTGAGGCCAAGACCCTTTTTATTCTTTGTAATGTCTGTGAATGCTCAAGTCTCAGCCAAGTCTGGATATCATTAGCACCTCAGCACCTGTTGCCTGCCAATCATTTCTGCCATGTTGCAAAGAGTGCACTTCTAAGAAGGATATTAAACACAGGACTTCTGGTCTTTGCGTGGGTGTCTCATAACACCAGCATTTACACACTATCCTGGTGCACACATATACACACTACCTTCCTCCATGTGCCTTTAGGTGTTGAGGTGTTTATGTTAAAGGATTCATGGCTCACTGGCTAATGAGTTGTCCCTGGACGTTTTTCCCCTCCTCCCTCAGCAGTTAGACTGCAGATCTCATCCAAGAGCTATTATTAAGGGAACACTGGTAAAATGTGTCAGTTATGTTAAACTATTTAAAATGGGTTTTTGAAAACATTTAACTTTGGGACTGGATTTCATTCAGTTTGGAGAGAGAGAGAAAGAGAGAGGAAGTGAGAGTTTAGGGAGAGATTGGCCTTATAGGGAGACTTGAAAAGAGAGTAATATTTTCTCTGATCCTGCCGCCTTAGACAATGAGGGCCTTGATGGAGGGAGGAATGGCAGCAGTGAGGAATGAAGGAGACACCTGCAGATCTGCTATTACTTTTCACAGTGGCTCACTGAGGAATGGAAGGCATTATGTGGCTGCAAGAGAAACATAGACAGAACAGAGAAACACAAGGACATAGAGAGACAAGGAGAGAAAAGGGGAAGTGATCCACCCTAAAGTAAATGTAAAGACTGCATCAAAACCTGCATGCACTTGTGTGACAGTCAGATAAGGCACTCTTTGCTCCATTTTTTTTACCCTGAAAAAAATTCTCAAAGCTCTTAGCCCCAAGTCTGTTTTTCTACCTAGACGCTTTACAGTCACACACACTGAACTGTAGACGAAGAAATATCAGAGCAATACTGAAAGTCACCCACACATACACGTGTACGCGTACAGGCGCACAATCATAAGCTGACGTACGCATACACACACTTGAGTCAAATTATATGTTGCTAACAGTCTTATCAACAGTTGAGGATTAGCCTCTTTAACCCTGTTATACTGACCCCCTGAGTGACTCAGCTTACTGAGCTTCTTTCTGTGTGTATACATAGTGTGTGTGTATGTGTTTGTGTGTGTGTGTCTGCATATGATCTGATTTATTCTGCAGTGGTGAGAAGGACCTGCATGCTGTCCAGTTGTCAAGTGTAGTTTTCACATGTAAAACTACTACAAATATTATATGTGGTCAGCATCTAAATTACATGGTGTATGATGAAATAAACTATGTCCAGGTTGTTGTTTGTGTGTTTGGTTGTTTTTTTTGGGAGGGTGGGGGGGTGGGGGGGGTGGGGGGGTTGCTGGGGCACTGCAGGGAGAGGACAGATGATCAACACATGGAAAGATTTTACTGCTAAGAGTAAATGGTCTGCACTTATATAGTGACTTTTAACCTCAGAGGCTCAACAAAATGCTTTGCAGTGTTTGTCATTCATCCATTTACATGCACCAAGTGGTGGCAGAGCTGCCACTGAAAGGTGCTTGCCTGTGATCAATAGCAACTTTAGGTTCAGTGCCTTGCCCAGTGACACCTCAGCAACTGGAGGGGCCAGGAAATAAACAGCCAACCATGCCTAGCCAAGAAGGTAAGACAGTGGAAAGGCAAAGAAGAAAAACAGAAAGAGAAATTCTATCCTACAGAAGGTGGTGAGAAGACCTACATCTACAAACTTGATCTTAAGTGCACAGGTATGACCTTCTGTCTGAGGTCAATTTTTTTTGCATTTTTTTTGCAGTGTTTCAACTTTCACTTATTTATTTATTCATATATAATGATCATTCATAATACATTCATTAGCAATGATTGTGACAGTTAATTTTTCTTTAGGTTTTCTTTAGGTGTTTGGGTGTTGTTTGGGGAAAAACAAGACATATGATGGCCTGACTTTGCATTTTTTTAGGAAGGCACTTTCAGCTGCTCCCTGATTTCCCAAGGGGTCATCACAGGGGATGGATCCACATGTTGATTTGGCACAGATATGACAGCACATGCCCTTCCAGACACAGCCCTAACATTTATCCATCTCCAGGAGTACACTCTCAGTCTTGAATCAGGAATCTTATGCATGCGAGGCAAATGTGTAACAACTACACAATCACATAAAAAAATGATTGCTTAAGAAAAATATTAACAGACAATAGAAATATGTTTTACCTCAGCTTTGATTGGTTCAGTGTCAGTATGACATCGAGCCACGGTATGTGGGCTGGAACAACATATTTAAATTTGAATAAATATACAATTAAATTTCTTTGTCCCAGTTGTTGTTTTTTTGACATATTTCACTTAGACTTTTCACAAAACTTCCACTTTTAATTAACATTTTCACCTCAGTCTTGGTTTTAAATGGGCTTGTTTAATGAGTTGCGAGCCATTTCAAGTCCCTGCAGATCTGAGAGTTTAGCTGGTCTGGAATAAATATTGAAGTCTGTCTGGCTCACATTTGGATCTCATTGTGGCGTAGTGCCAGCTAACCCACATTTCACTTTTATTATAGAGTCTGGGAATTGTGAGTAATGAATATATGCAGCCACACTAACCTACTTACATGGCCTTAAACCAGAGTCCTTATATTGTTTGGCTAGGAATGCTTAGCTGAGCAATTTTTTTTTACTTATAGTGCATAAAAGGAAATTCTTGCAGATGTTGTGGTAGCATTTTTGTAAAATCCTACTAGAAGCAGACCCAGTGTGAATTTCTTGAAGAAATAAAACCGTATGAAATAATGAAACAATCTGCTGACTGTCAAGAGCGACCTTCCAACATACAAACCAGGTGCTGTGTTATAAAACCCCTCTCACCTCAGTGTGCACGTCTGTGTACATGTCTACCAGGGAATGGCCCAGTGCTGTATAGATCTTTGGCAGCTCTGACTCAGAAACATGTTCAGCAATCAGGCTCCAGAAGGACTGGCCAGGGCACCAGACCTGGCTTCCATCAGGTGACTGCATGTAAATGGCAATCTAAGGGTGAAGGAATAAAAATTACTGTAGAAATGTATAAATATAACAAAATAAAGTGCTGTGAAAAAGTATTTTCCAACTTATAGATTTTTTTAATGTTTTTTTTTTTTTTTTTTTGCAAATTTGTAACACGTTTCAGATCATCAAATTTTAATATTCGACAGATAACCCAAGTAACTACAAAATACAGTTTTTAAATGATTATTTCATTTATTAAGAAAAAAGAAGTTACCCAAACCGACCTGGCCGTGTGTGAAAAAGTAATTGCCCCCCTTAATCTCATAAGAGATTGTGCCAACTTTGGCAGCAAGAACTGCAATCAAGTGTTTGCGTTAACTTTCACTCAGTCTTTCACATCATTGTGGAGGAATTCTGGCCCACTCTTCTTTGGAGAATTGTTTTCATTCAGCCACATTGGAGGGCTTTTGTGCATGAACAGCCCGTTTAAGGTCACACCAAAGCATGTCAATCAGATTTAAGTCCAACCTTTAACTACGCCACTTTTGTCCAAGTGAGCTTGAGCTTCAGGGCGCAAACTGATGGCCAGAAATTCTTCTTCAGGATTTTCTGGTAGAGAGCAGAATTCATGGTTCCATTAATTACGGCAAGTCGTCCAGGTCCTGAAGCAGCAAAACAGCCCCAGACCATCACACTACCACCACCATGTGTGACTGCTGGTATGATGTTCATTTTACAAAATGCTGTGTTTGTTTTATACCAGATGTAATGGGACGCCACCCTTACAAAAAGTTCAACTTTTGTTCCGTCAGTGCACAGAATATTTTCCCAAAAGTCTTGGGGATCATCAAGAAGTTATTTGGCAAGTATGAGACGAGCCTTTGTGTTCTTTTTGAAAGAAAGAAATCAGGAAGAGGGCAAATACTTTTTCGCGGCACTGTACACTACAACTAGTAGGAAAGGTAAAGCAACGTGATAGTCCACTGCTGCTTACCTGAAGTACAACCCTGAGGTTTCATACTTTCCATTTCTATCACATTTTGAAAGAAGTCCTGTACTTGGTTACATCATGGTGAAATTTAAAAATATGTTATGTAAAATGGGTGGGTGCAAAAAGCTAAAGCTTCATGCTACACCTGTTTGGACAAATATTTGCGTCCTTTCGTTATTTGTTGCTGTCGCTGTCGTAAATAATGACAAAAAATATATATCATCAGTATCTATTTAACGTTTGCGGTGCTACCCTGTATTTCCTTTCCTGGAAACGATATCAAGTCACTACAGGATTCAAACCAAACAGGCCTGCGGTCTTAATAAACGCCAGCCGCAGTCCTGAAAATGACAGCCAGGAGCAGAAAGCAACAACCCGTTTAAACCTGGTTTAAAGTCTCACACAGCGCATTTTTAACACTGGCGATAAAACACGGCAGGTGTTCATTAAAAACAAACAAAAGCTTTTAAACTGTTACAGAGAAAACGACGCTCACCTTTTCAGTGTTTTGATGCGCTTTGAGCTTGCAAGACTACGGTATCTAAGGAAAATATTCCAGTTGCTAGGGAGAGATATCGCGAGATTTGTCTGACCCTTTGACGCTGACGCAAACATTAGTGCACTCAGCACCGAAGGTAGTGTTAGAAGTTTCCAGTTTCCAGGGTAAAACTTGGCGCAAATCTTTTAAGTCCTTTAGTTTAAAACAGCTTTCAGATGTGATTTAACTTAAAATAATTTCTTAAACAAAATATATGGTAACAAATTAACAATTTATGCTTGATTACAGTTAAAATTGTTCAGTTGTTTAATAAACAAATAAGTAAAATAAATAAAACAGATAAAATACAATAAAAACAAAAAACAAATTTAAAGATGCAATAAGTTTCAGCAAGACCGTCAAGAATTCTTGTAAGAGTCTGGAGTCATGCATGTTAAACTAGGGGAGGGACAGGTTTCAGCTCAGTAACGTTAAGGACAAGCATATATTCTAATGAGAGCAGCGAAACTTTCCCCCTCATGCTCCCAGCCTCCACTCCCTTCCGGACTCCTTGCCTTGCAAAAGTGTACGCAGACCCTGAAAACTGCTGTGGCGGATTTTTGAGTGTTCTTTTTTTTTTTTTTTTAAACAATGTAACAAGGCAAAGGTTTTTATTTTTATTTATTTTTTACTTTTTAAAACTTGCTTGATCTGTAAAGCTGGACTACAGTGGACGTTTCACTTCACTGAGGAACTTTTACTAATTTGGATTAATCAACTACACCATGGAAAAGCTGTTGAGAGAGCGCCTTTCATTAGCGCGCAGGGTCCGCACAATCGTTTTGGCGCTCGTACTTTGCGCACAGGCCTGTTTTGGCTTCTCGGTCGCTGGACAGCAGGAGAGCACCTGCGAAGCCAATGGCAGCATATACTACGTGGGAGAATGGTATTTCCTGGACTCTGATCACTGCACCCAATGTGAGTGCACCGCTGAAGGCTCCTTATGTGCCCGCACTGAATGCACCTCTCTCCCGGCTGCATGCATCCATGTTAGCCACTACCCTACCGACTGCTGCCCCAGGTGCGAGAAAATCGGGTGTGAGTACCGAGGGGTGGTGTACGAGCTAGGGCAGAACTTCCAGGTAAGCCAGTGGCACATAGTAGTTCGCATAAATGAAGATATGCTGTGAAAAAGTACGGAAAATGTGCCCTCTTCTTATTATCGTTTCTAATGTGCAGTCACAATACAGACAGTCTAATGTCTCTCTAAAGTGTCCCCCCAAAAGGTTAAAATGGACATTATATCAACAGAAATATTCTGTTAGATAGGATAAGATTGCATCTATTTTATGATACCTTTATTTATTTATTTTTGCGAATACCAGAAACCTGCATTTTCAGAGCCAGTAAGGGGGTCACAGCTGCGCATTGCTTCTCTCAGATAATGGTTTAGTTTTGCAAGGATAGTATTCAAAAGTAGTTGCAACTATTTAGAAAATGGTCTGCAAGTTAAAATAAAAGTTCAAAGCCATAAGCTATAATATACTGTGCTATGTACATACTGTGAATGCAGTGTTTCATACATCCAGGGATACCCGTTGATGAATACTATAGAATGCATTTTCATTCTAAAGCCTGAACCAGATTGGAGGTAAATGGCGCCCCCTTTTGAGGTGTCACGAGGAAGGATTAGCACGGAGATGCTTGAAAAAGGTTACCTTTATACATAATTTGTCTGCTTGCTCAGTGACTAATCCCCATTTGCATCATGAGGAGATTAGAAAATGATCCATGCTGAGTCTCACTGTGTGTGTGTGTGTGTGTGTGTTTTCCAGCCATCAGAATGTGAGCAGTGCACTTGTGACAGTGATGGCATTGCCCGCTGTCTTGTGGCAGATTGTGCTCCTCCACCATGTGTCAACCCTGTCTATCAGCCTGGGAAGTGCTGCCCTGAATGCAAGGAGGGTATGTTAAAAACACAGTTTAATAAAAGCTGATTTTTTTTAAAAGCACTTCCAGAGAGACAACCGAGAGAGATTTATCTTTTTTTTATAATGAGAGCATCATTTTCAAATGTTGTCATTTAGCCCCACTCTAGTATGGTCTTGTTTTGTTTTCGATAATTGGATTAGAATACCTTTTTGCCTTTGCATTCAGGGATGTGTGTGGTTACGCAATTCTGTCCACTTGACTGCTTATGTGTCTGTTGAGCTGCAAATTACCTCTTCTTCTTTTCTCCCTCCAGGTCCTAACTGCTATGTTGATGCATCACGCACTCAAGTGATTCCTGCGGGAGATCCCATCTGGGTTGACTCCTGCACCAAGTGTCGTTGTCACGATGGCCAGGATGCTGGTTACTGGGAGGGAAACCGCCTCGCCACCTGTTCCCGCCTCAGAAACTGTAAACCTGAACAACCGTCCACCCAGCAAAACTGATTGTCTGTGTCATCAGAGGTCTACCTTTCTTAAAATTCATGTTTTTTGAAGAAACCACACTCTACTCTACTGTACAGTACTGTGCAAATATCTTGAGACACCACTTATTTTTTTTTTTATTTTGCTAGGAAAATGGGAAATAGGTGCAGAGATTTGTTGAAATGTATGCAAACATACTGTACAATTAAATAGAGTATTTAAGGCAAAACAGAGTTTGTACAGTTCATTTTTTTGTACAGTTCTAACGAGCCTGAAAGTCAGTGTTTGGTATGAGCATGAACTGCGTTATTTCTGGCATTTTTGTTTTGTAGATTCAATTAAAGAAGTAAGAACAAATAATGTGCTGCTGCTAGTTACAAAGTGCCTAAAAATACAATTTAAAATTGATTCTTTGATAAGTTGTCACAGCACTGGTTTATCCATTGAGTTAGGTGCTTTTTTTTTTTAAATACTTTCATCACTGTAGAGAAATATTACTTAAGATCACTTTGAAATATTACTAGAAAGGCTGGCTCTTTGGACGCTCTTAGTAGCAGTAGCAGTGGCACAGTGGGTAGGCGCTCCCCTTGCAGCCGGAGGGTTGCTGGACTGAGTCCCTGTCCCTGCGCTGCGTTGTGTCCTTGGGCAAGACACTTAAACCACATTGTCTAAAGGTAGCGCTGGTCTCTGGCTGCATGACCACAGATGCTCGTCTTTGTATGAGTGATCTGGAACGATCATTTCGTTGTGTGCCTTGTGCGCACAATGACAGTGAGTTGAATCTAACAAAGTATAAAGGAATGAGATTTGGCTCAAGACTTTTGCACAGCACTGTACCTCAGGTGACAGGACAAAGATATTTAATCCAACATTTCAGTCTAACAAACAAGCCTGAAGTGTTTTAAAAAAGGACAGGTAAGACTAGCGGAGAATTCTAACAATGCAAAAACCAAAATTAGGCTCCAGTTATTTTGTTTTAATGGAACAACAAACACACCTACCTTTGTTCCTAATACCTGCAGTTTTACAGAAGAATCTCTAATGAAACAAATCTAACAGGAACATGAAAATTAAACAGCCCTTGAGTAGTGACCTTTCTATTGAGATTTGTGGGGGTTTTTTGAGTGAGAGATGACTGGGCTATTAAAGACCTTGGGGGGGGGACCATGGAGGTATTTTAAGCAGCATAACAAAGCCAATGTAATTATTGGATGACAAGAAATAATAATTGACCTGTCACCAGCTGATGCAACAGTAAAATGCATGCACCACTGTGATGCAATTTAGACTAGGAAATGGCAGAACAGAGCACTAAACAATTTTGTGTCTGTTCTATAAATCTTGTAGTTCAATTTCCATGCTAATTGAAATATAATGTATGAGTATGGCAGTGACATATGACTGTACAGTAGTTGTAGACAAGGGTAATATTTGAAAATGGGGTTTCATTTAGGGGAATGTTTCTTGTGCATGTACACTGTAGAGCAGGAAAAACAATCTGTAACTTGCAACTTTGTTCATTTTTCACGAGAAAGACGGTGCAGCTTTTATACAACCTACCTTCTACATTATTTACACTCTCCAAGGGTACAGTAAAATTATGATTCACTGTTTTCAGAATTAAATGTAGCATGACTATATTGTCATTTTGTAAACATTTATAAGCAGCAAGTCTACCTACTGTACTTTGTCATCATCTATCACTTTAATCACGAGGGAGCTTCAGAGGAAAATCAAGCGATTTCAGCTTAATACTGTATATTTATGGCATTTATGTTACATAATACACTCAGGCTGCTATGTGCATCATTACCATTGCACCTTTCTAGCTTCTTATAATTACTATGCAGACACAACAGTGTGCGTATTTCCCAAAACATCGAACAATTCCTGTAAGCGCAGCTTTCATTCACTGGCTGAAATGAAAGGAGCTGATGTGATGTGTCGTACCCTCAGCATGATGCAGTATGTCTTTTTTTTTTTTTTTGGTAATCCACACCAGCTTTGCAGAAAAATTGTATTAAAATTTTCCAAATTAAAACACCTTTTCGTGCCCATTTGCTGTCCCTGTTTTGCGTCACTTCTTTTTACCCACGAGTGAACAGTTTACTGGGCTTCTGACCAGGCTTCTGACCCCCCCTAGTTTTCCTGCGGAGCTTTTCTGATGACAGCGTCAAACAAGCAGCTTCCTGGACAAAAAAAGAAAACAACAACAACAAAAAGAAGCAGCAATTAACGAAAGGGCGAAATGGCTTTAGTGTTGTAGCCGTAACTACAGGAGGGAGGAGAAGAGAGAAAATAAAGTCTGCAGAAGTTGAGCTGGACTGTTTGACTATTTCCTCTCGATCTCAAACACATTAAAAACCCAGTCATCCTACTAACTTTTCAACAGCAGATTTATTGATTGTATAGAAAAAGTAGGTTTGATATGACTTAATGCATTCTATATAAGATATAACATTTTCAACATTCAATGTACAAAAAGGAAAAAGAAAACATAGCTAGGTACAGTAAATCTTTAAAAACACCCACAGGCCTGAAAGTCCCGTCTGCTGTCAGCAGCAGATCAACAAAAAGTGTATCCGAAAAAGCGCTTTGAATACTTCAACCACCAGGTTTGCCTGACAGCTGGAACAGCTTCAAAAGTCAAAAAGTCCAACAAGAAACATCAAGCACTTTCTTTCAAATACTACTTATGCTAAAGTTTCTTTTTGCTGATTTTTACATCCTTAACCCACATTTTATACACACTGCACTGCAACCATTTCTCTCCTGCTATGAACTTCACTTCTTTCCAACTTTCTGTCAGCTTCTCACTGATCTCATGAAGGCCTTCCATTAATTTGTCAGAAGAATTGAGCTTAAGTTTAAAGGGACACTCCACCAATTTTACAGTTCAGTTTATTTGTGAGTGGGGTGTGGCTTGAAATAGCACAGTACCCATGAATCCCCCCACTGCCTTAGGCGGCAATAAGAGCAGCCTATCCGGGGGGCAGCTTGTTCAAACTGATTTAAAACAAAGTAGTGAATCCACTCATGGTTGATCCATAGTTAAGGGCAGAGCATGCAACAACATTATAAGCCCATGCAAAATGCACCTACAGAATATTAGTTCTTTATTAACTTTCTGTAAACAGGGTCATATTTTTGATGCTTTTTGAAAGAGTTTTCTCTTGTCTCTAATTGCACTTGCCAACACTATGAAAGACATTGTACTTTTTGTTTAAAGCTTACCCCATTGCTTAGATATCCTAGGGTACAGTGCCACAACTTTACAAAGCACATTAAATTGCTGCACTGTCCTTCTGATGTGGGGAGAATTGTGAAAATCTTAGAATCACTGTAATTTGATCTGCCTGTAATGTTCTATTGGCATTTTTAATCAACAATTTTATTAGACAAAATTTGAAGAAAATATTACTGTATTAGAAATTAAAATAGTCCTTAATAATGTCATCTCAATAATGCCTTTAAAACCTGATGTAGATGTGAATGAATCTATAATATTGCACTGCGTGAGCTGTAAACACTTTAGAGAAGGGCTCTTGTTGACCTCCATGTGTAGTCTGAGGACACAGAAACTCACCAGGAGAGTACTGCAAAAAAAAAAAAAGTAAAAAGCCGACATGCACAGAGGATGTGAAAAGAAGGGAGACAGAAGGATTCACAAATGGGAATGTGTGCTGAGAAAGAGAGAATGGAGAAAATAAAGATACAGTAAGTGGCAGGGATTCACAGACTCAAAGAGAGGCCCTGTCAATATCTATTGAAAGACGAAGCACCCTTGTGAGGCACGGCTGCGCCTGAAGTGAGTCCATCACAAAGCACAACAGTGTGCCATTGCCACAAACAACCCAAACTGGCAGAGTAAGAAAGAAGAGGCACTGAAAAGGGAGATAATGCAAAAAAAAAAAAAATAGAAAAGGGGGGCAGTGTGAATACATGCATGTGCTCGCGAGTGTGTGCAGAAAAGAAGACCATCGATACCTTCCAACAAGCTTGAGGCAAAGATAACAGAGCGCCAAACAGATGGGAACATTTTTGCCTCAAGGCTAACCAGAGAGGAGGCCAACAATGCTCAATTTTTGACAAAATAAAAGCCCTACATTTTTCCGTGTGGTTCAAATTTCAAGCAGCTGCAAGATTTTATACAAACCTTTTCCCTGTTCAACTGATGGACTACTGCAAATGTTCGCTTCTTCATCTTCATAATGTTTTCCTCTATCTTTGCACTGAAACAAACATGCTCATTTAAACACAGATTTCTATCAAGTAATCTTTGCTTAAAAGAAGGAATTAAAGATAACCTTCCCGTCCCCTAAGTACAGATAACTTATAAAGGCATCAGTTTGGCATTTAGGCGTCAATAGTAACACCGCTGACAGTAGAGACCAGGAAAAATAAAACAGGAAGAAGAAAAGCAATGCATCAAAATACAAAACAGTCAAAGATTTCAATGCGGTGATGGAAGAAATGACAGAAGTAAACATATAAGACAAAAAGTTCCAGAACTTTTTATATCATTGCAATAAAAAAAAAAAAATTAATTTAGCCCATCGCTTGTGAAATCTGAATGTGTGATAAAACAGATTAGTGTGTAGGCTTGACAGCTGATGATGATAAAATCTGAAGCAGCAATGGAGACGTGAGTCACGCTTCTCAAACTCTAACTTCTCATTACTGCCTTTAAATTAACAATTTCCACCAGCCAAAGACCATCACCTCATAATTTCCTCTGTCCGGATATGATCGTCTTTTGCTAAACAATTGAAAGATGGCACAGAGATAAAATGGGATATTAATAGTAGCAACTGACTTTTAATGAATTGTGATACTTAAAAAAAAAAAAAAACTACGAAGTTGCATTTTAGGCTTAAAAAAGACCTTGAGAATTGTTTCACCTGGTCCTGCCTGTGGAGCAAGAGTCAGCTTTTGTATTCACACTGCTTTTTTCTCATGAAACATATCTGACAGCTCATTTGCTGACATCCCACTGAGCAAAAACCTGTTCAAAAGTGGCGAGATGACGTCTGGGAGACAGTTTTGCCAGATGTCTGAACAACATCCAAGATTTGGTTAAAAAGTGAAAGATGAAAAGCAGTCTTCTCAGATCAATGAAATGATTTCCTGTCTAAAATTCTTTGAAAAGTAAAAGGACGCTCTTCCTCTGATGGCCAGCAGATTCAAACACAAAACCTTCTTGTTATGAGGCTGCAGTGCTATCCTGCTCCTACTGTGCCACTCTAGTGTGCTTGAATGATGTGTTTAGACTGTCCAGAGGCTTATACAAATACCAACTCTACGCAACGCACAGTGAGACATAAACCCACGAGAAACATCATTTAGATGTGTGTACATACTTTGAGTTAGGTCCACAACTTGTTGGACAAAATCAAAATTTTTCTAATTTTGCCCCTGTATACACCACATTGGATTTTAAATCAATATGTGACTGAGAAATGCAGAATTCTAGCTTTAATTCAAGAAGTTTAATAAAAATTAGCATTAATAGTTTAGGATTTACAGTCTTTTTTTTTTTAGACAGTCCCTCATTTTCAGAAGTAACTAAGTAACTGAACAAACCAACATAATTTTAAGGATTGTTTTTAATACTTCCATGAAAATCATTTGCAATGACTGCCTGAAGGCTGGAGCACATGGACATCACCAAATGCTGTGTTTCCACCCTTGAGATGCTCTTCCAGGCTTTTATTGCAGCCACCTACAGTTGCTGCTTGTTTGTGAATCTCTCTGTATTCAGGTTTGTATTCAATAACTGAAAAGCACGCTCTGTTGGGATGAGATAAGGTGACTGACTTGGTCATTGAAGAATATCAATTTCTTTGCCTTGAGAAACTCTTGATTGATTTTTCAGTATCCTTTGGGTCATTATCCATTTGAACTGTGAAGTGCTGTCTGGTCAGTGTTACAGCTTTTAGCTGATTCTGAGCAGAGGATAATATAGCACCATACACTTCACAATTCATCCTGCTACTTCTATCAGCAGTCACATGATCAATTAATACTAGTGACCTGCCATTAATGCCTGTGACATAACCCTGCCTCCACCATGCTTGATAAATGATGTGGCATACT
Organism: Archocentrus centrarchus; assembly: GCF_007364275.1. Classification (NCBI taxonomy): domain Eukaryota; kingdom Metazoa; phylum Chordata; class Actinopteri; order Cichliformes; family Cichlidae; genus Archocentrus; species Archocentrus centrarchus. The sequence continues at coordinate 21,954,018 of NC_044362.1, read as the reverse complement.
TTGGATCATGAGCGGTTTCTCTCCTTCTCTATTCTTTTCTCTTCCCGTCATTCTGCTATCTTTCCAAAGATTTTTTTTTCCAAGACTGTGCAGACTCTTTTAGATGTTTTCTAATGAAATCTAATCAGGCCTTCCTGGTCTTGAGTGTACCCCGTGGTTTGCAGCTTGTTGTAAACCCTCTATTGCCATTCACAAAGGCGTCTCCTGATTGTAGACTTTGGCAATGACACACCTGCCTCCCCAAGAGTGTTCTTGACATGGTCAGATGTTCTGATGCTGTTTTTCTTAACCATAGCAATAATTCTGCCATCATCCACTTTAGTTGTCTTCTGTGGTCTTTCAGGCAATTTGGTTTTGCTGAGCTGATCAGTGCATTCATTATTTTTAAGAATAGACAGGATTGTTGATTTAGCCACTTCCAAAGTTTTTGCTCTTTCTCTGACGGCCTCCCACACTTCCACTGACATCTCTTTGGGCCTCATATTTAAAATTACAGTGAAAAGCTATAGAATGCAAATTCAACACTTTGAATCAATTACAGATATTATGTCTGCTTCTTTCGTCAATCAATAACAAGAGAGAACAGGCCTCAACTGGCCATGAAACTGATTATCAATTAATTGTCCAATTCATTTTGAGCCTCTGAAAATGGGGGACTATGTATAAAAAATGGCTGTAATTCCTGAATACCCCTTGAACTAAAACTGAAAGTCTGCACTTCAATCACATCTTGATTGTATGATTTAAAATCCACAGTGATGGAAATTTGTGTCTTTGTCCAACAAATTATGGACCCATCTGAACAGAATGTCCAGTAATGTTACTCTGTGCACTAAATTTAATATTATGCTTTCATTTTTGGACCAAATTTATCCCATTTTAGACATCTTTACAGCATCCCAACAAGACAAATTTTCACCCCCTCACTTTTCAATCAAATTTTGCTGTAATGGGGACGTTAGCAATAAAACAAACAAACAAACAAACAAAAAAAACCCCATCCATGGATACCTGGAGCTCAGGGGAAGGAAAAAGTGCAGAAAATATGGTAATTTTCCAATATTTTATAAAGGACTATAGTTCAACTTTGACTTTAAAGTGCATATTAACAAAACTTTAAGATGAGTGAAAAAAAACTTTCCAGAAACATAATCTCCTTATGTGCCGCAGGGGGTCAAAATCATAACTGAGCTGTCAGTATGTATCAGACCTGCTGTCATCAGTTCCTTGATTTGATTTTAAATCTCCCAAGATAGTTCCACTACACTGCATACAGGAGACACCCTTTCATGTTTTCAGTTTATTTACTGTTGCTGCAAAACTCCCAACAAGTCAGCTTCTGCTTCCAGAGTTTAAGTTCATATATACGTAGAAAAACGGAGACCAAAAAGAGAGTTCCCAGGTGTCTGTAGCAGCTGACAAACATGTTTCATCAGCGCTCAATTGACTCTTCTGCCGTAGATGCAGGCACAATACACATTCATTAATTGATAGCAGAGGGTTTGATTGAGTAATTAGATCCAAACAAGTCACTCCCTGACGAAAATGTCCAAAGTAAATTGTCTGTTAGCATCATAGGGCAAGAGAAGCTGATGTCTCTGATATGCAAGCCATCAGATACAGTTTCACAGCCATCACTGCATGTCATTATGTTTTGGTAATGTTACAGCTTGCCTCCAGGGGCTATTAATGTGCACAAAGTTAATTCTTTCTTGAACTGTCTTAATATGCATGAAAAAGTCCATTTTCTTGTGGCAGCAGTCTGAAGATGCATCGAGAAATCCTTTGCCAACATTCCCATAAAGTGTTACATGACATTGTCTATTCTTTTAATCACCCAACAGTAGTTCCTGTTAATGCTCCTTGTCGATATGCTATTGGTTGCCCTCCAGTTTGATACAAAACAAAACAAAAAAACTTAAGTTTGACGCCACTGATAATCCACCTTTGGTCCACAAGTTATTAATTTTGCAGTCATCGATTGTTACAGGTGTGATACCACCCACTGGCTGCCTGAAGAAGTTGTTGGTGGAAAGAGCCTGAGTCCTTAAAGAGAGAAATATCAAGCTGAATAGAGTGGACAAGAGGCAGAAAGAGACACTATGATGTGCTTGTGCCAAGTTTTACTCTCTTATTTTCAATTTCAGATTCTTTCAGATGCCTGTGAGACATTTCCCATCCTTTAAGTTCTGTTCTTTCACATCTTCCTCACTCTAGACCAGTTAATATGCATCCTCCCCCTCATCATCCACTTTCTCTCTTTCATTTCTTCTAGCCCTTAATGGGCCGAGGTGGTGGCTTGCCGATCTCCACAGAGATGTTCGTGTACAGAGGATACTTCTTGACTTGAACCAGTCTGTAGGCCAGAGAGCTGATGCCGTCCTTCTTCATTGTGTTCTTGGTGTTCTGTATTTTATTGAATCTAATGGATTAAATAAAGAGAGAGAAGGGAAGGGGGTGGGAAATGAGGGAGACAATAAAGAAAATTAGATTCAATTCAGGTTGCCCAACACAGTGCTAAGGACACACAAAAAAAGAATGAAAACAAGGAAAAAGAGTTTCACTGTAGGGTCCATTGCAAGTATTTAATAATAAAAAAATTAAGTCACTTGCATGTCACACTGACACCTATACCATCATCAAAAAGAACAGTGATTTATAACCTTTCTATTCTTGCAAGCCCTTTAAACAGCACCTTAAAGTTGTGCCATGATTGGACAGTTTTTCCATCCATCCATTTTCATCCACTTATCCAAGTCAGGGTCATTGGTTGAGCTGGAGCCTATCAAAACTGTCATAGGGTGAGAGGTGGGGTTTAATTTTTACAATTTATAATGACTGCTAAGTCCCGCCTTTACATGAAAATTGAAGAGATAGGAGGAAGTTAAAAAGTTAAAAGTTATACTCGCCCCACTCTGCACAGACCACAGCTGTTTTATTTTGCAGGTACATATTTAAATGCAACATACAATGCACAATTATACACAAAAGATCATATTCTGCACACAGGACAATGCACAGATAAGAAATAACTCGACCAACAGGTGGTGCTATGACCTAGCGCAGGGACTCTGAACAGTATGATCTATAATATCTACCTGGGTTTGTCTGACTTATGCTGGGATATCTTTCCCCATTGGCTGTGATTCAGCAGTTACATCAGAAACTGCTCTGATTTTGGTATTAAAGAGGGGAAAATAATTCACACAGTGTGTCAGGCAGTTACACAGAGCGGCTGCTGAGCCTCAATTCAGCTTGTGATGCAACCTTTGGCATTAAAAGTGATTCATAACACAAACCCGCCTGTCACCGTTGTACATGTAGTAGTATGAGTTTTTGCAGGCAGTCTGAATGGAAATGAGGCCACAGTGTCTACCAGCGTGTTTACAACACTCTTGTTTTAAAATGCTTTTTTTTTTTTCTTGGGGTAGGGGGGGTGGGGGGGTGGGGGGGTGGGGGGGGTCACTGAACAGAAAAAAAGCTGATGCGTGCAAACACCTAGAACTGCATTCACTTCAAAAGGCAGCCGAGACTGACTGCAACAAAAGATGTCTTCTTAATGATATGCTTGGACATGCAACTGGAGATGACACTTGAGTCTGACATGGACCAGTGAGCCTACAGATCCTTGTCAGAGCTTGACTAGTGAAGATCTTGCTTCTCTTCTTGCATTCTGTCTCTCTCTCAAATCAAATCAAAAGCTTTATTGGCATGAATGGAAGCCGGGCAAAAACATTGTCAAGCATCTTCCTGCTGCACAATATATAATACAATAACATATAAATAGAATCACGTGTTTTACAAAAGGCTGGCACTTTCTCCTTGAAAGGAGGGGAAATTAGTTTAGGAGAAAGAGGGGAATGAAAGGGAGAGGAGCAGAAGAGGAACGGGAGTGTGTTTAAGGTAAAAAAAAAAAAGGTGGCTGGATGACAGGGAAGAAAAATGAAGGACAGATAGGCAATGAGATAAACATATCTGGGTGTGACAGATGGACAGAGATATACTGATATTAAAAATAAAGTGAATGAGGGTTAGAAAAAAAAAAGCTAAATCTTTGGATGAATCTATCATATGATGGATATTAAACATAATCCCTACCTACATACAGTATAGAGAATATCAGATGCATGTAAACACATGCACACACACACACACACACACACACACACACACACACACACACACACACACACACACACACACACACACACACACACACACACAGAGTGGGTTACGTTATGTATCCTTTCAAGGCTGTAAGACTTACTTTATAGAGTTAGAGGGCGAGCCAAAGACAGTCCTCCTTACATATTCATTAGCCTGATTTCCAGACGTCCTGACTGGGCTAAGTAAAGCTTCCTTTTAATTCCACTGAGGGTCTCACAGGAAAACATTTCTGTTTAAGGATCTCAACAATAGCTTGCCTTGCCAGCTAATCAGGGTTATTTTGCTCTAGTGCCACATTTTGAATTGACCCACTTAACCTTGTTGGAAAAAAAAAAAAAGGCTTACAGGAATAGTTTGACAGTTTGGGTAATTTATTTGTTTCTTGTCATGTCATCATGTTACTTCATGTCATCGTGTTACTTCAGTTCATTGAGGTTTGCAGGCATTCGATTATGTGCAGCTCTCTTAGGGTCCTGCCACAGCATTTTACTCAGGTTAAGGTCTGGCCTTTGAGCCATTGCTCAATGAAATAATGTGGTCAAACTTGTGAAGGTGACTGTCAGGTGGCTTTTTGTTTTTGGTGGAGATACTGAAGGATAGTAAAAGTGCAGATCATATCTTCTGGATATATGCTCAGCCAGCTGATTGCGCCATTCCACCGTCAACCCAACAAGGAAAAATCAAATAGACAGGGGACATCGTCCACTTGATCCTGTCGATCCGATGGACCACCGGTGCACCTGACTCCAACAGCCTCTCCTCCACACAGTCCTAATGGATAATGTGCTTTATGATCAATGTTGTTTCCCAGCATTATGGCTAAAAGGTGAATTCTCCTGTTTCAGTGCGGCTAGCCAACAAAGAAGAAGCACTTACAGCTTAAGAGACAAAAATTTATAAGTGTATATTCTTTTCTTGGTCTCTAACATAAAACTCATTGCTGCAGCCAGAGGCAACAAAAAGTGACCCCCCCCAAATAGTTTTTTAAGAGAAAGATGGTGCTACAAATGCTCTAAAAACTGTAACTGAAAACACTTATTTTTAAATTCAGCTTTAAAGGGTGTACTTAGTTTTTTACAGGACAACAAATGCAGGCAGAAGTAATGGTAAGTTTTTTCAGTACCCTTACTGCTTTGTCCAATCAACCCTCCATCAGAAACATTACCTAACCTTTATTTATTTATTCTATATTTAGTCTTAATTTTAGCTGTTGTCCAGCAAGCCATAGTAACTATGAAGCTGTTAGCTGCTAAGCTAAGCTAATGTTAATCATCATTGGTCTCTCAGTAATAAAGGGAATGAGCTACTTCCCACTTCTACTGTATTTTGAATAAAACTAAATTTAAAGTCATGTTCAGGTTAAATTAATTCTTCAACGGTCATTCTTACAAAAACATACACATATCCCAAATACACACTCTCTCGAGCTGCATTATCCCAGGATGATAACAAAGGAATGACATACTGAACAATGTTGCTGTGCAGCTCATTCAACTGCAATGCACAGGGTGTTGTTTGCCAGACACAAAGTGTGTATGTATGTGCGTGCACACTCTAACTGATACTTTATGGCATGTGATGAATGTGCCTCTTTCTTAAATCCACCGACCCGACATCTCATTGCTATGCCTAACCAGCATTTCAGATGAGCTGAGAGAATGGACTCCTGTGAATGTTCGAGTGAATGTGAATGCATGTGTGCAGAGGAGATAGTAAACATTCATCAGACAGTCGAGACAACGCTTCCCTTGGTAAAAGCTGGACATTACGCAGGCACTCCAGATAAACTCTCCCAAAAGGCTCAATCATTAATCTGAATCTAAACAGAGAGGAAACTCTGCACCTGAAGACAAAAAGTGGAAACAAAAGCTTAGTTTATCAGTATAATTGACTGGCAGACCTCTGCAGGAACAACCTTAAAACAAAACTGTTTTTTTATATTTCTGAAAGACAAATTGATTTTGTAGGTTGTTCTCTGTCACAAAACTTTGACTATATGAAGTAGGTAAACATTTTATATTACTGTGAGGCAGACAGGTCAGAGAGAAAGTCTAGTGCTCAAAGTATAGTATGATCAAAGCAGAGATGGGTTCCTCAGGGAAAAGTTTTTCCTGTTAGAAATCAACAATGTGAAAAAAAATCTACTTTATAACACCCAGGCACATGAGGGGCCAAAAGCCAATAAGTCCTTGATGTACTTCAGAGCAAGGTCCTTAAAATGGTTTAAATGTAGCCTATTTATGGTAGCCAGTCAACCTTTGAATAATTTCCAGTATAGAATCCCAATGGAATGCTCTGAGAAAGTATCGCCAAACCATCACTTGAACTCAAGGACTGACTGATTTAGAAGTTGGTGGTTAAAGGTCAAAGTTTGGACAGACATGGATTGCAACTTGACTGGTTAGTGGAGTGAATATGTTGAAAGTGTAAAGTTAGGAATCAGCTAAAACCTACCTGAAATGGAAAACATAGCAAGCTATAGAAGAATTATAATTATTAATTATAGTAGAATTAAGAAATGTATCTACTTTGAGCACTCAAAGCGTGTTATACAACATGCCTCATTCACCCATTCACACAAGCACTTCTTTCTGCGCTTAAATGCTTTTTATCTAATATTCACACTCCAATCGATGAATCTGAGAGCAACTTTGGGTTCAGTATCTTGTCCAACGATACTTGGGCATGAAGACTGGAACAGTTAGGGATTGGACCACCAAACTTCTAATTAGTAGAGGACCTACATTATTCTACCTCCTGAGCTACAGTGATTCCAAATCCATGTTATACAGCAAACTCAGGACCAGGGGTATTTGCAGGATTTTTTAAATGGGATGCCAGGGACCAAGAACACAGCAGGGGACCTCACAAGAAATCAGATAATCAGAAATCAGATTCCTGGAGGTTCCTAGCTCTCACTGGGTGAAATCAGATGCAATCAGATGCAGGTGCTGCACCAAAAGCCTCATAGTGATTCCTTTGATTGCTACCAGATTGCCACGATCGCCAGTAGTTTCTCCCTGACCAGTCTGTAGACCTGTGTGACTGGGGTTTTAGCAATTATTTTCCCAGAAACTCCCATCAGCCTCCAGCAAAAACTTACAACCGATCAGGGAATACTAATTCTTTCCTTACAACTGGTGGTTGCCAGATGGTTGCAGACTGGTCTCTAGACCTGCGTGACTTGGGCCTTATTCACTTGATCCTGTATTGTCACCATGTCATACGTCCAAAATGGTGGACAAGTTAACGTCACAGTGTTAGTTAGATAAGATAAGATAAGATAAGATAAGATAGTGTTTATTTGTCACATGCACAGTTATAAACAGTACAATGCACAGTGAAATGTATTTTGTACCTGCAACCATATATACACGCACATATAAATAAGAAGAATAAAAAGAAAAATAGGTAATTCACACTATACACTATACTCTATATACTATACACTATACACACTTTTACATGGAATTATAGATTATAATATTTACATTGTGCAATAATAGTCCAGTTAGGGCTCAGAGTTGAGCAGACGGATGGCTTGAGGGTAAAAACTCTTCTTCAACCTTTCAGTCTTAGTCCTCAGGCAGCGGTAACGCCGGCCTGATGGGAGCAGGGAGAAGAGAGAGTGTCCGGGGTGGCTGGGCTGTTTTAGGATCTTCATGGCCCTCAGCCTGCACTAGTTTTCATGTGTAGTAATTTGTATGAAAGACGCTGATCTGTCTGCACCACCAACGACTTGTTAAGGGGCCACTCGTCTGCCATTTGGGGAATGCACATTTTTCCCTAGCGACTAGAGGCTGCCATGGGGTCACTGACTAATCTCTAGGCCTGTGTAACTGAAGCTGTGATGAAATTATACACTTACATTTACTTAAGTACCTAAAGTTAACATACTCATTATGTAGAATGGTACTTTACATGTACTGTACATAATATTACTGGATTATTATAGCTGTTGATGATTTAAATTTCCTATATAAGGCTGGGCAACTTGATCCATAATAATGCAATTTATTGGCAAAATAATAACTAGCCAAAGCTTTAAAATAAACAGTATGGAGTACAAAGTACAATATTTATATTCTGCCATAGTAGAATTGAACAGCAACGTAGCATAACATAGAGATACTTACAAGTACACATACAAAAGACCTATAATTTAGTACTCGAGTAAATGTGCACAGTATTATTCCTGCTGGTTCTGTCCATGCTTCCATCCAGTGGTGTTGAGCATTAACAATACTCTAATCCAATCACACTAGAAGCACCTGCTCACCCACAGTATGTCAGGCATGCATTAGGCTGGCCATGTCAGTACAGCTGAAGTAAAAATTAATCAAACTTTTGAGTGTGTGTGTGTGTGTGTGTGTGTGTGTGTGTGTGTATATATATATATATATAAATTATTATGGATAGATGATTAACGTACGACCTTCCTGAGTTGCACTTGGTGGTGTGAGAGATGGACGTGTTGGTTAATTAGTAGTTTGGTCCACACTGGAATATCTTCAGAGATAAGCAGCAAATGCACTCATGCCTCATTATAAATAAACTGTAAAAACTTTAGTGCTCCCCTGAAGTTATATCTAGCACTATCTTGTATAAAGCCAAATATCCACAACATACACTGATATTTATACCACTTCAGGTTTAGTGACAATCATCAGAAAGTAAGTCATATGCATTTTTCTTGTGAGCTTGATGTGTTTTCTTTGGTGTGTCTCCATGAACACGGTTTACCTTTGTAACCAAACAACTATTCCCTTGTTTCTGCCCTTTTTTATGCTCTCTTCAGAAAACCCCAGATGTTTTGACATATTGAATTGACTTAAAAATTTCCTCCAGAGGAAAAAAAACCCTTACAACTGAATTGAAATAAATGCAAAACTGACTTCGGGAGATGAAAAGTGAATTAAATATAATGTCCAAAGACAGATACACAGAGAGAGGACAGAGAGAAACACTCTCCTTTCACCCACACTGCCTGAACACTGCCATGAGGTGGCCGTTCCTCCTTTCACAGCCTCCTGATTATTCTAAGCTGCTATGCTTTATTTAAGCCCAAATCCTGCTTCTTTTCAACAGATCCTTTAAGCTGAAATTTCCGAGACATTATAATGAGTGTCCAGAAGGGCTGTAGAAATGAAGTTTTTGCCGACTAATAGGCAGCTATTTTCTGCCTCTCGCCACAGTTATGAATAATACATCGACCTCAAATAAATAGCGTCCCTGTTGGTGTCACCTCTTATTGAGGAAGTGTGGTCTATGGACCAGAGAGGGAGTCCAGAGCGACCAGCAAGACAAGGAGGAAAACGACAAAGCAGTATCAATTGGACACACACACACACACACACGCACACACTTTCTTTCAGTCTACTGGCTGATTTATTGATTTTGATGAAGGCAACTAGACCAGTCTGACCTAGCTGGCTCCTATTTCTATCGGTGTCATTTCAGCAGGCAATTACAGACGGATCGTTGAATCTTTCTCTCTCTGACACACACACACACACACACACACACACACACACACACACACACACACACACACACACACACACACACACACACACACACAAAACAATGATAGATGACACATTACACAGGCCTGGTTATTTTAGACATCTTCACATTTAAGTTCTTGCTGCCATTTTCCAGTATAGATTGTTAATTTAAAAGTTAAACCACATCTAGATGAATGTCTGACATCTCTACTTCTGGAGACGTGAAGCATGAAAAAAAAAAACCTCTGTCTCTCTCCATATTGTTTCTGGTGATTTAACACTTTTGGTTAATTTCTAACCTTGCAGACTGTACTTGGCATGAAGAAGGGAAGATATATATATTTTTTTAAAACAAAGAAAAGATCAAATGGCATGTTTTAAATCTGAGGTTAGGAGTTGGGAAAGAATTTCTCTCTTCAAGCTACCAACCAAATTGAAGAAAAAAAAAAAATCATCTCAGAAGCCAGTGTATTCCTAGTGCCAGTCCCAAGGGAGTTAAATGGGGAGGGCTGTGTCAGGGAGGCCTGTATCAGGAAGGGCATCCGGTGTGAAATCAAACAAGTGTCTCATTCTTTATGTGTCATAAAGAATGAGCCCCTGCAGTTGCCTTTCAGCACAGTGACCCCTCTGAAGGCCATTTAAAGGTTTGGATTTTTTTTTTCCTCTTGGCTCAGGATGATGTAAAAGAGAACCAATATCCTTAATGTGGTCAACTCCTGCACATAGATTTGGCCATGAGAAAAGTAGCCTTGCCCATCCGCTCTTCAAATTTTTGTTTGTGTGGGGCAGCCAATCAGAAGAAAGCTGACATGCTTCCTTCAAGCCCACCCAATCCGATCCAATCAAACTTTATTTATAAAGCAATTTAAATCACCCACAGGGGCTTACGTGCTGTACAGTAGGACAATAAAATTCATAGAACACAACTCAATAAATACATAAAATACCTAAAAGACACATATTACATATAACATACACAAAGCATTTAAATACACAGCTCACAGAATTAATATTTTGGTGTTAAAAGCCAAAGAAAAGAGTTTTTAAAAGTGATTTAAAATGAGTCAGTGATGAGGCCTGTCTAACCTGCAGGGGTAGATTGTTCCACAGGTTTGGTGCTGCTACAGTGAAAGCCTAGTTTTAGGCACCATCAGGAGCAGCTGATCTGCTGACCCAAGAGACCGGATGGGAGTACACGACTGTAGCAGCTCAGAGAGGTAAGGGGGGGCAAGTCCATTTAGGGATTTAAAGGGAAATAAAATAATTGTAAAAAGGATCCTAAAATGAATAGGCAGCCAGTGCAGTGAGGCTAGAACAGGTGAAATGTGCTAAGGTTTGCGAGCACCAGTTAAGACATCCAGTGGGATTCTGCACCAACTGCAGCCAAGCCATAGAGGACCTGCTATGCTGCATAGAAAGTGCATTACAGTAATCCAGCCGAGTTGTAACAAAGGTATGGATTACTGTTTCAAAGTCTCACCTCTGGAGATCTGGAGATTTTGGCCAGCTGTCTCAAGTCAAAAAAGCCTGACTTAACTACAGCCTTGACCTGGCTAAGGTCAAGCTTAAGGTCTGAATCTTCTTTGACTCCTAAATTTGTGATAATTGGCTTAAGATACTGCGCCAGAGAACCCAGATCTACCAAGGGAGTCACAGAATTCCAACCAAAAACCCTCACCCTTCACCTTAAAGGGAGAGGAGCTAAAATGGCATGTTTCAGATGGACGGTGAACTAAGTGGACGCACCAAGGTGCAGTTTATGACAATTAAGGATTATTTTGAACTGTGACTCATGCAATGCTGCTCTAATAGAGTCCAAGAATAAAAATATGGAGTTGAAAATGATCATAATCGGTTCCCTTGAATTTGTCAGATACACAAAAGTTGTCCAATAGCTGTGACTTGATTTTGTATTGTAGAAAATGAGCTACCAACAAGCAAAATTCTGAAAGACAGAGCAGCAGACTAGCTCACGGCATGTCTTTGGACTGTGGGAGAAAGTCAGAGTACCAAGCTTAGAAGATTTATCTAAAGTTTATTAGGAAAAGAAAAAAAATTTTAGTTTCCAAATTCAGTTTTTGACGTTTTCTGATGTGTTTTGTTGTTGTTGCTTTTTTTTTCACTAGCTGTACAAAAACCTTTCTTGTCAAAGGGATATTGATCCCATTCAGGCTAGCTCATTAAATAAAAACTGAAACAATGTATCAGACACAGTGCTCAGAGGCTATCTTCAAAATTCAAATCAAGCTGGTCAGAATTTGTCTGGCTCCAGCAAACACAGTCAATACTCTTTCACTCATGGCTCTTGTTGCCAGCAGTTTTTAATCTTCTTATAAACCAATTTAGGAGCTACAACTAAACCAGACCTCCCTCTGAACCACGAGGCAGCACAGTTTGTCAGAATGGTGCAAAGCAGTAATGTCACATGAGATCACACTTAAATGTTATTGGAAGAGACTACAGATTTCACTATATCTTCATTCTGCCCGAGCTACAGCAACTATTGATTTTTTGTGTTGAGAGGCATCATTGCCCAGCCTATTCAGGCATGAAAACGGGGGCTCTTAGAGGAGAATAAACAGTGATAATCCACATTTAAGCAGCTTAATGTGAGGTGCTATACTCCTGGTGATTAATGTGTCTAGAAGGGCTCATCTCTGCATATTGGGTCTCATTCATCAAACCATAAAATAACACACTTATAGGGGAAGGTTTTTACGCATTTGTCTGAAAAGCAATTTAAATGGGTGTAGCCAAAAGAGCAGCATTTAAGCCCCTGGGCTGTATCTCTGAAAAGCAATTTTTGTTTTAGTGAAAACATTTTGTCCTTGGCATTTTAAAATCTCCCAATCTTTTGGTGACCACAGAGGTTGAGCTGTGGCCTTCAGAGGTTTGTTTTATTTATAGTTTGTTCAGGCGTCTGACACTTTCAGACATGAAGTTTCCATCTACTGTTCTCTGCACTTACAAGAGAGCAAATTACAATGCTCGTATTTTTACTATTTACCTAATATTAACAGCAATCAAGAATTTATAATTGCATCTTCAAGCCACATTGATTTTAATTATGTAACATGTCTACTTGTCATTGGTTTATTGCTCAAATCTTTTAACACTTCCTACGAGTGAAACATTTTAGTTGTCAGTCAGTTGTAGGAAAACGACAGCGTGACCTGCAAAGATTAAATAATACAAGAAAATATTTAACACATATAATACAAATCCACTAATTGAACTAAGCTAATTTGGAATGTCTGGGGCAAAAAGGTGTGTTATGTTTATGTTGCATTAATGCTGCTTATTTATCATGTACTGTACCATAAAGTGTGAAAGAAAACATTCAGATCCAGCATTACTTACTAGAAACAACTAATAAAAAGCAGAATATAATTTGCTAAAACTTTAAACCTACACCTGAGACTGCATCACTGATGCACTACAGTACTGTGTTAAAAGTCTTGAACCACTGCTTATTTCTTTATTTTTTGCTATGAATATAGGAAATAGGTGCAGCGTCTTAAAGAGGTGCAAACATACATGGAAAGCAAAAAAAAAAATAAAAAAAGAGTGTGTACAATTCAAACTTGAAAGTTAATATTTGATATGACCACCTTTATTCTTCAACACAGTCTGAACTCTCTTAGGCAGCTTTCTTGTAATTTCTTTAAGCAGTCTTCAGGAACAGTTCTCCAGGCTTCTTGAAGGACATTTAAAGCTCTTCTTTGGATGTTGGCTACCTTTTGTTCCATTCTAGGTCAAGATGATCCCACACTGCTTCAATAATGTTGAGTTCTGGGCTCTGGCGAGGACAGTCCATGATTGATAAGTGTTCCATTGAGTATTTTTCTATCCAGGTATGCTTTTCAGTACAGTTTGGGATCATTGTCATGCTGAAAAATGAAGCCATTGTCAGATGCTCAATCAGATGCTTTCCAGATGGTATTGTATAGTGGATCAAAATCCACCTGTACTTTCCTACGTTCATAATTCCATCAATTTTGACAAGATCCCCAACACCACTGGCTGAAATGTAGCCCCAAACCATGACAGAGCCTCCACTGTCCTTACAGATGTTGTGCCTCTCTCCTCTCTTGCATACATACTGACAATTTGAGCCAATGATGTCAAATTTGGATTCATTACTCCATAAGACCTGTTGCCACTGATTTTCAGTCCAGTACTTGTGTAATTTGTAATTTCCTCCATGTTTCGCTTCCTTAATAATGGCTTCTTGACAGCCACCCTCCCACTGAGACCATTTCTGATGAGGCTTCAGTGAACAGTACATGGATCAGCTGAAGAGTCAGATGCATCTCTCAGGTCCTGTGTCAGGTCTTTGCTGGATTTTTTCATGTTTCTTAAGGACTTGACTTTCAGATACTGTTCATCTGCTGTAGATCTTTTTTAGACCTGCCACTACACCTTGCTGGTGCAAAAACACTATTTTATGCCTATAAAACTGTGTTATCTTTGGCATTTTTCATAGATTTAACTAAAGAAATGGGAAGAAATTATGTGTTTTGTGACACAGTGCTCGCAACAAAATGCTCGTAACACAGTGCCATCAAGATACAATAGGTTTTTTGTATAAGTGTGTAGATTTAACACTGGTTCATCATTGAGTTAGGGACCTTTGTCATGCTTGAATGATTCATAGGTTGGTATTAAGTGGCTTACAAAAACATTCCTCTGAAAATGGCCAGGCACAAGGACTGGAGTGAAAATGAAAAACTTTGACAGACCTTCAGAAAGCCTGGAGAACTGTTGCTCAAGGCCACTTTAAACAAATTACAAGAAAGTGTGGCTCTGTGGAAGCAAACTATAAAGAAATGAGAGGTAACTTAAGACTTTTGAACAGTACTGTATATACAGTGATATCTGTGGTTACAGTTCCCTAGAACACAGTTTTCACTGATATGAAATGATCAGTACAGCAAAACAAAAAATGTTCTTTTATCTCTAAATGTTGCCACTAAAAGATCAGCTTCATTTGGTCTTTGCCAAGTAGACAAAAACAATATTGTGGTGTTGCAGGTACATTTTGCCATCTTCAACTTCGGCAAACAGCAACTAATTGCCCCAAGCTGCATCACTCAGGCTAGTGAAGTAATATAAAAAGGTCTTTTGTAATACACTTAAACACTTCTAAGGCAGTAAATTTCCTTTTGCCTGCTGTTTCTTATGACGAGCTGTGGAACTTGTCAGCTGTAGGCAGCTCCCAAGTGTGAATGTGCACAGTGTAAGAAACAGCTAAAAATAAAGGTCAAGTCCTCATTTAAACACCTCCGATTAAAGGTTAAAGTATCTTTAGCATCTAAGTCTTGAAAAACTGGACAGAGTGACGGTGGATGATGTGGACGACAGCAGTGAACAGCAGACTCACAATAAAATGTTCTTATTTCTCACTGCTCCACTTACACAGCCTCATGTTTCAGAGCAGTATATTGTACTGTAGGTAACATTAATTATAAAGCCATGCCACTGATGACTTCTGCAGTGCTACGTTATCATAATTCTTTCAAAACGAGATGAAAAATTCAGAAAGAAATGTCTGAACTGAGTAGCTGTGAAACAAAAGCAGCACGATCGATCCAAATATAAAGCTGGAGAACGACTTCAGACAGTGATGCAGTACCTCTGTGGGTTGGGCTCGTTGTGTTTGTCTCTCTCGTGCTTAATCATTCTGTAGCGGCCGATGCGAACGTCTGGCCTAGACACCTTCATCCCATTCAGAGTGATCCTGCAACACATACAGATAGAATTTCTATTAAAGAAAGAAAGGAAACCAAGAGAGCCAAAGAGGAGCCGAAAGAGGAAACATGCTGATTATTGAGAAAATATTGTAACAAACAAGGAGAGCGAGAACACATTAATAAAGAAATACGGTAAAGTGGCAACTTTTTATTTCATCTGTCAGCTATTTTATTAAATCAACGCCAAAGAGAATCAATTTATGGAAATCACAACTTCCCATAGCCGAAGCCTGAGATGATGGAACTTAAGAAGTAAAAAGAAATAATTTAGTCTACAAAAGGTCAGAAAAAAACTCTTAAAAACACCTGTTTCAAATATCTAAAGCCTGTGATTATGTATGTTAGTATGTTAAATAGTAAAAAAATAATAACAATAAAAAAGTTTGTGAGCTGGAAATCCACAAATTAAATAAGTTGTGCTTGAAAAAAAAATGTATAAAAAGAATCTTTTGCTCATTATTATTTAATTATTTTCAGTCCTAAATCTAATACGACCAACCTGCATTTATAATAATATAAAGATGCCGAAAGCAGACTTTTTTTTCATATATTAGAAGTGAGAACGAGCAAATGCTTTCAGGGTTTTGCTTAAAAATGAATGAATTTTATCTTCTTCCCACTGACTTAATCTCATGTGTGTTTGTTGTCAAACAGCTGAAGCTTCTCATTACTGCAGCTTTAGCTGCCGTGGTTTTTGGCTATCCATCTGTCACACCAAACGCTCAATCTTACTGAAAGAAAAGCTCTTATTTCCAATGAAAAGCCCCGATGATCTGTCACCTAGCTGTGTGAGTTACTGCACAATGCACTTTTCAGATTTTCTGCAAGGTTTTGCAACCAACGAATTAACTTTTGACCCCAAAATACACGGACTTTCATGCAGCACATATTATGGAAAAAACTGTGAAAAAGTTAATTTTGTTTCTCAGAAGTTATACACGCTACTCTCTGATCCTACTGAGATTTGGATAAACATCACAGAGACTAACAACAAAAGAAGGGAGAATGAGAATATGACAATAGAAATTTAATGTTGAGATTGTTTATAATCTGCTGTAGTCTTCATTAGGTACCCATGGGTCCCTTCCCAGCCAGGAAGGCTAAAATGAATGACTACAGCAACTGTAGCAATCAATATTTGTGCTAAAATATCACTATAAGACATATTAAATCCATAAATATCTCATAACACCTCACTACTCTTGCAGGGGAGAATTTGTGTTGGTATACCTGATATACAGTTGAGTCAAAATATGCTGTTTTGATTTCTACTGTTCTACACAAGAAATCCTAGTGCCATCCCTTAAAGATTCATAATTCACCTAGACACAACATCACAAAAAAACCCCAAAACAAAACAAAACAAAACAAAACAAAACAAAACAAAAAACAAAAAACAAAGCAAAAAACAACAGTGCAATGATATTTTTATACCACGAACATAAATGATCCAACCAATCTCCACTCTGGGGACATCAGCTGGGAAAAAGGCCAGCTTCTGGAGTGTGTTTCCCTGTAAAGTGTGGGATCAGAACTTTTAGAAACAGTGGTAACATTGTATTACCGCTAAGATTCAATACAGGGGCAAATCGGCACAGAGATTTATATCTAATGCAACAGCAAATGGAGTGGAGACAACACAAACAACATATCTGCTCCACATAAAGCCCAGTTTAAAACCGGATGCTTCCAGAGACATTGATATTCATACCCGCAACAGCATAAAAGATACTGAATGAGCAATTCTTATTTATCGTAATGCTCTGATTCATGCAGTTTCTCTTTGTCTTAAAAAGCATCCATGCCTGATATTGCTCCTCAGCAACTGCCCCGTATTCTACACTTTCAATGCGGAACGCTCCCTTTTTTCTTTTTCCCTTTCTTTCGACATCCTCATTTACCATATTCATACCGTTCTCTTTTCGAACCTGCTCATTACGCTCACCTCCAATTTTGTTCTCTCCTTCTTTTACCTTAGCCTGAGTTTTCAGAAGCTGATATCAGATGTTTGCACAGGTTGCTGAAGGTTAAAGTCAGTGCTTTGTGAATTGCTTTTGTGTCAATATCTAATTGGCATGGTGAAAAAGCCTCTGCAGCCACATTTTATAATAAAAATATTTCTGGTAAAGGAATGGTGAATTTATTAACACCAAAGAAACATGACTGGAAAATTGCCTACATCATCATGTACAGAGCTATTTAGTAAAGCTAAATAGCTCTGTACATGATGATATATTTAGCTTAACTTTAACTCGGACAGTTCAAAGAAGAAAAGGAAACAAAAAATGGTTGGCAGAACCTTTAGAGCATGTCATACTATTAAGGTTTTGCAGATATGTGACCGCTAATCATATTGTTGACTTGTCTGTCATTTTGTGTGACCATCATGGTGGTACTTTAGGATCAAGTGAATAAAACCCCAATCACACAGGCCTAAAGACCATTTTGCAACAGCTGGACACCTCTGGGAACCACTCCTCCAGGAGTTTTCCTAATGGCAGCGACTAAAGCATTCAGACACGTCTACAGACCAGTCAGTGACCCCCTGGAAACCACCTGTTGTTAGGGAAAACGTGTATTCCTCAACCAGTTTTTAAACACCTCCTAGAAGTTGCTTTGGCTCTTAGCATATTGCTGTAGTTGTAGTTTCAGTGGAAATGATGGACTTGTCTACAAACACTGACCAGTTACTCTGAGCTGCAGTGAAACGGTGAACTGGAAATGGAGACCGTAAAAGTTGAGCCTCTTGAAATGTGTTGGCTTTGCTTTGATGGCAAATGTTTCTGTTTCCGCCAACAAAAAGATCATAATTAAAACCTTTATAGAGTGAGGCAAACTGCTCTGTAGTAATAGCTGCAGCCTAGTAACATTTACTAACATTTACCGCCTCCAAAAAAAAAAAAAAAAATCACAAATCTTTTATTTTGGTGTGAGAAACATTTTTGATGCTAGGCTAAGCTAACTGCCTCCTAGGTTTATGCTTGTTTCACTCTCCTCATGTAGCCCTCAGCAGGAAATACAAATTAAAAAGCGACATTTCTCAAATGTGCCTCTTCGAATAAGTCTGTATTCCAAATGCAATATATTTTTGAGGACTGGATAGAGTCAGAGTAGTCTCCTTGTACTCCAGCACTGATGTTCAACTCAGTTTTACTGGTTTATCAGTCTAACTCAACTAACTCTAACTCTCTGCCTCTTTCCATATCCACTCCTTCTCTTCCTGACTATCCCTAAAGGTATTTTCACACATTAACTTTGGAAAATGTTGGAAGAATCAGGTCAGGGAATTGCTTAACCTCACATGCAGCACACAGCAGAACCAGAGTATTGCTTCTGGAAATACTCTGGTTTAGTGAAAGTGCTGCCTAGGAATGCAGGAGGCAGAACACAGGATGACCATTCAATAGCTGTGAATACCCCAGACTATTACCAGTGCTATTCTAACATTGGGAGCGAGGTTAAAGATCATTAATGTCCACTCTGTTTGCATAGTACATTTGCTTTCTCATTTGCACCTCCATTGGATAATGTGTATAAAACTACAGGGCTGAAGTGAATGTGTAAAAATGGCTTTAACTTATTCATACTCTTCCTCCTTGTTTTCTTTTCACCTTGCCATTCCCCTCTGTGCATTTTTCTCTTCACAGTTTGCTTATTTTCACTTTGCTTCTCCTCCCCTCCCCTCCCTCTCCCATCTCCCCCTCTTGTCTCTACCTTCTGTGTTCATCTCCTTCCCCTTCACTTTCCCCTTTCCTCCTCACCTCTCATCTTCTTTAAAAAATGTAAATAACCCAGAATGCAACGCCATGCCATCAAAAGCACATCAGCCAGTAAGAGAAACCCAAACTCCATCAAAACAGCCCCATAAATAAATTCATTGAAAAACTAAATAAGAATTTTTTTTTTATTTCTCTCTCAAATCTCAGGGACTTTGCTGATTTAGCAGCCATGCACAGATGACTGCTTTGTCAGTGCGTGTGCACATGTGAGCATGTACTGTATGCATTTGCATAATTTTGAGATTTATTATGGTGCAAATAATTTGTGGGTTTGAAAGTGTGCAAAGCAGTCCTTCTCTGAGCTTAGTTTTATATTATTCACAGTTCTGCATCTTTAAAATAACCTTTATTTTTTGTGGCTGTTACCCTGCAGAGAGTGTAGCAAAGGCTCGCCTGGGGTGAATCCCTTCTTCTTCATCTGATTCAGTACAAATCTCAGCATCTTATTTTTAAAGTCAGAGATTCACGTCATGAAAGACATTTTAGAGTAAATCAGCGATTTGTTTCACCATTGGCCATGAAGACAGCTTCATAGATGGCTGTTTTTGGACTGGTGATGGGACTTGTAGGAAGAATCTTGCAGATCTCTTCCTTGGGTGAAAATATAAATAACAGAGCATAAAAAAATCTGTTATAGGTAAAGATCTGCTAAAGAAAAAGGCCAAAATAACAGCTCTATTTACTTAGAAAGCTCTACAGTTCTCGGGGCTAAATTATTAAATGCTTTATTATTCTGATTGACGCTGCATTTTACTGTTGTACTTGAAGTGGAGCTATGTTTAAATATTTGATACCATACAGAATATATTTGTTTTAATTTTTTTGAGTAGCTCCTAACATATGACTTGGACCCCTCCAGAGAGTCAAATAATAAATTCAGGGGTAATGAGATGATAAATAAAAGTGGAAATAAATCATATTTTGCTATGTAAATTTGGAAAATTATTTTGTACTATTTTCTAGTCTTTACTGGTTCATGAAATATTGGACAGTTTTACTTCCTGAGCCTTAACCTTTCATGAAAATGAATTTGAGAAATTTAGAAGGGATTTTAGATAAATGCAGTGACAATATGTCTCTGATACCAAGTGGAATAAATGTGACCTAGTAAAAAAAAATCACTGGAATAATTGTAAAAATGAACAAAAATGGCAAGCCACATATAGATTATTTAACGTTAAAAAAAAAAAAAGAGTAATTAAAAAAAAAGAAAAACACAAAATGAACCCAACAAGTTAAATAACTAAGTTTCAGTGCCCTATACATTTTAGCAGAAAAAAATGAACATTGGGTGAAAAGGCAACATTTATCCAAATAAGAGTACCAAGCTTTAACATAAAATCCTTATACTAGAACCATTACAGTCACCTTACTAGGAGACATACTGTTATAATAACATTTTAACTAAGTGGCATGGTGATTCAGTGATTAGCATTATCACTTTACTACGAGAAGTTTCTGTGCTAGAGTTGGTTGGATGGATGGATGGATGGATGGATGGATGGATGGATGGATGGATGGATGGATGGAACAATTTAACTATGGACTGTGGTTGACTCTGCTGTGTGTTAAAATCTAGATTCCTCACCAACCAGTCCTCACATATCATCATCAATCACTGTGTTGCACAGTTATAGGAAAGATTTATTTTAAAAGCTTAGTTTTAAGTCACATTTACTCTGTTAAAATATGGTCAAAAATCAAAATATACATAAAAATGATAACAAAATTTCCTTTTACTGCTGCAAAGTAATTTAGTTAACATCACAAAATGTGAAACACTGAATCAGTACCCAATATAAATCCAGTTGCATTAAAAGTAAGCTACTGCAAAATGTAGATAAATTACTAGATTGCTTATCTTAAGTTCTGTCATGGTTCTGGGTCTTGGGCCCAGGAGTTTGGACTTTTAGACTCTTGTTGTTATATTTGGTTCTTGGTTTGATTAGTGTTTGGGGATTTATTTCTGTTTATTCACTAGTGTTCCTTGATCTGTGTTTAGGCTAATTTCAGTTTTCAGTTATTAATTTCCCCCATTCTATCCTCCTGTGCCAAGTTCTCCTGTGTTCAGTGTTCCAGTTATTCATTTCCTGTTTTATTTTGGTAATTATTTATCTCCTGTCATGTTTAATTTTACTTCCTCTCTTGTCATTATCTTGATTAGTTTGTGTATTGTTTTCTACAGCTCTCTCTACTCTGCCCTGATTACCCTTCTGTGTATATATATAGCCCCAGTTTCCCTTTGCCCTTTATCAGAGCATCTGTTTGCCATTCCTGTGTGTTTCTTGCAATTAGGTCCTCGTCTAGCATACCCTGTGACCAATTCACTATTTCCCAACATGCATTGTGAAAAGAAACACCAGAAGGTGGTACCTGATGTGTTGTGGTTTCCCTCAACACTGCAGAAAGTTTTAGCACCTACTGTTTTGCTTCAGTCTCATAGTTCTTACATTAGCAACTGCATACTTGCTGCTCAGGAACAATCAGCTGGGCAACACAGTGGAGCAATCAGTAGCTAAAGAGCTAGACATGTTATTAAGGCTCTGGTGGAAACCAAACCCAAGCAAGAAGAAGAGGACATTTTGGACTTCCTTTCAAAGGTGGCCACAAACACAACTCAATATAAGTGAAAAAGTTTCAAATGTTCCTTATCTGCTGGATGGTTCAATAAACTGTTAACACATAAAAAGTAATGGATGCAGGTGAGGAACATCAGATCCATCACTTATTTAAAGGAGAGTTTAAAATGAGAGTTTTATGAATTGTCATGATTTTTGAGCAGGATTAACTGGAATACTGGGGTGCTATTTTTTGAATACCTTTGCTATTGTTTTATACTTATCTATAAATTACACCAAACTTCTCTCTCTCTCTCTGTGCGTGCGTGCGTGTGTGTGTGTGTGTGTGTGTGTGTTTGTGTGTGTGTGTGTGTATACTGAGCTGAGCTGATCAGAAGCACTGTTAAGCTTTGTTTGCTGACTTCTCAAACATAAGAAGATCAGAGCGTGCTTGTGTAAAATAGCATCAGGGCCGCTCAGAAATCCTCTGCTACATCGTTGCATCGCTGCCTGTTACCTTCCCTGCCTGCTTTCAAAATTTTCTTTGAAAATCTCATGAAACACTCCCCGAGGGTGGGCCGGCTCTCCATCTCCTCATCTGTCAATATGAAATTTTGCATGATGATTAATGTTGGTCAAAGATACTCGTTCACAAAAGGAACACACACACACACACACACACACACACACACACACACACACACACACACACACACACACACACACACACACACAGAGACAGAAGGCAAAAGCAGCTGTTAATATTCCACACATCACCACAATCCTCAGATCAATGCAGACACACACTGTTAGATGAATGAAGCTCAGGGTTGTTATGCCTAATAGGGTTCGTGTGGTTAAAGTGTGACACAGGAAGGAGCTAAAAATGTCTAAAAGAAACATCCACTGCAGCTGTGACCTTGCATTCTTTATGTAGGCGTATGCGCATTAATGAATTGTGCACTAACTGATCAAATAGCATTTCTTTATTCTTGCAGTTGTGTCCTTGACCAAAGGAAAGGTAATCAGCTTGAGCGCACACACAACACACTCAAGTGACACATCAGTACAGTGAATATTTTCCACAGCTCTGACAGGCAGGAGGCAGTAACACAGTGTGACAGCTTGTGTGACTATTATGCAAGAAAGAACAGGACACTGAGGATACAGTGGAGCTGCAGGAAGGAAAGCTTTAGTGTGCTCTGTATGATGTATATAATCTAGAGACAACACATTCAACAGCCACCTCCACTGAAACATAGCAGGTGGGTGGCTGCTGAAGATTTCTCTACTGTGGGGGAACTTAAAGCACTTTTTTGGAGATTCAAGTGCAAAGACTGAAAGCAGCCAGATTAAAAAAACACAGAAGGAGACCTCAGTGCTTTTATAAGATTTATTTTACTATGATAAGATTAAATAAACAGCTTCTGATCTGGTGTTTAGCACCATTGCCTGCAAGGTTTTCTCCAGGTGCTTCATTTTTCTCCCACGGGCAAAAACGATGCTTGCTAGGTGATTAGAACTTGGAGTCAGATATGAGTGTAATGGACCTGTTCCAGACTGTACCCCACCTCTTCCCCAAAGTCATCTGGGACAGGCTCCAGCCCTCCTGTGACCTTAGCTGGACACAGAGTTGGTATAATGGATTGATGGATGACTAACTTTCTAATATTCATAAAACTACAAAATATCAAGCTTAATAAAGGTCCTGTCCTGTTTCCACTCTTGTCCACAGCAGTCCAATAACATTCATCAAGACTGAGTCAGTTATTCAATACCTGACATTCACTGAACACTTAATTGCGAATATAAATAGAAGTGGAACATTTGATTGATATGAATGACAATAGCCACTCTGTTTATGTGTCCAATTCTTTATCGAGCCCTTTAATGATTCATGATGCATTTCTATGGCTACTTCCTCCTCTGTGTGGAAACTTTAGATAAAAGGCTTAAAATGAAACTTATTTGTGCAAAGACTTCACTGTTATGAGTTTGATGGTGCAGCAGAACAACACGCCAGCACTAATAAAAGGAATTGATATGATTGGAAGTGTATCTCATAGACTGCACAATTTGGTTCAGTTTTCAATCCCCTTCCCAAATTAAGAACAACTGCACAGATGGTTACTCATGCAATTACCCAGTCAGCCAATCAGGTGTCAGCACAGCACTAGAAGAAAATCCCATTATCATACAAGTCTGCTAATGTTCACATCAAACTCAAAATTGGGTATGATTCTTGGGGCTAGATGAGCTGATACGGGTGTTTCTTAAACCACTGGGGAATTTTCACTTCAACAGTCTCTGGAGTTTATTCAGAATAAAAAAAAAAGCCTTCAGTGACAGGCAGTTCAGGATACAGAAACGCCTTTTTGATTAGAAGGGTCAGAGGAAAATGGCCAGCCTGCATGGAGCTGACAGAAAGGCAGCACACAGTAACTTAGATAATGGCTCTTTATAACCGAGCAGAAAAATATCTTGGGAGGCACAGCATCCAGCCTTGGGATAGATGGGTTACAACAGTAGAAAACCATGTCAGGCCCAACACTTGCCAGCCAAAAACAGAACTCTGAGGCAGCAGTGGGAGCAGGCTTACCCAAACTGGATCGTTTAAGTCAGGAAAAAGTAGCCTTGTCAGATGAATATTAATTTCTGCTGAGGCTACAGATGGTAGGCTTGGAAGGCATCACAGTATGGACCCAGCCTGATGTGTGTCGACAGTCTAGGGTGCTGCTGGTGTCGTGGTGTGGGGAATGTTTTCTGTCTGAATACCACTTATCTGAATACAGGCGATAATTGTGTACTGGCAGCTTGTAGCATAATAATGTACCATGTTGCCCTATATTAGTTTCATGAAAGTGACAGTGATTTGCATGCAATTCAGTGGGAATATGGACAATTGGAAGATAATGGGAATATATCCATTATCTTCCATTTATCTAAAGTTGGGACTAGATGGCAGCAGGCTAAGCAGGGTATTTCAGATGTCCTTCTCCTCAGCGACACTTTCCAGTTTGTCCTGGGGGACCCCTAGAAGTTTCCAGGCTGGATGAGACAAATAATCTCTCCAGCATGTTCTGGGTCTACCCTGGGGTCTCCTCCCAGTTAAGTGTGTTCAGAAAACCTCCAAAGGTTTTGGACATATTCAGAAAACCCTGATGAAGCGGAGATTTTGGAGCTTATTTTTTTATTTTATTTAAACCGTTATTCAACCAGGCGAACAGATTAAGAACAAATTCTTATTTACAACTGTGGCCTGGCAAAAGGGGAAGTCTTTTGAAGGGAAAGGAATAAAAGAATTAAAAAGAAAAAGAAAATAGTAACAGTAAAATTACAAGACAGTGTACAACAATAACAATCATAAAACGAATCTAGCCACATTACGTAAAACCTCGCCCAAAAGTGGGGAACTGGGGCTCTCTTCTGGAGCCAGGCCTGACAGGGGAGCTCAAAGGAGAGCATCAGGCACAGCCCACCGGGTGAAGCTGGGCAGCAGGCAAAGGTCTGAGTGTGGGGACTCTCAGTATTGCAGACTGGTTTTGCAACCTGTATCCTAAAATGGTCACCAGCTTTTTGGCTTTCATATAAGATAAACTTTAGTGATCCCACCTCAGGGAACTTTGCACATTACAAATAAGGATGAAATGAAATAAAATAGAAAGCACTATATACATAAAAAATATATTAATACACATATACACATATAGAGTGTGCTCAGTGAGTATTAGCATTTCAACTGAATGATTTCAACAACAATGGATCAAAATGGACCTTTCAGAAATCCTACCAAATAAAAATGCATCAAATATACATATTCCTGTATAACTACAGCATCAGTTTTCTACTCTTCATTTTATGCCATTTTGCCCTAATATTTAAGATATCACAAACACCATTATCTGTGCCTGAGTAACTTTTAGACAGGAAGTGATAAAATTATCCTTCAAATTGCACTTTCACATAGTCTTCATAGTAGCCCTCCTCAATGAGCACACCTAGTCACAAGAGATTCATTCGAAACTTCGAAGTAATCCTCAGCCTCAGTGTTTGCTATTCAAATTAAAAGCATTCACCTGAGTGCCTTTTATTCCTAATCAGTCTTGAATAAATAAATAAATAATCAAGCAATTACACCAATTATAAGTGGAATAAAATGCTCCATATATGCTGAATTACAGTTGGACTCCTGCAGTGAATCCATTAACCAGCAAAGTCTTAACTAATAGAGGCATCGCATGAAAAGCTCTGAATTTTTTTTTAAGCATAGATATCTGCCCACTAGTGAGATCTATCTTGAAAACTTCCATTGCTCTGTAGCCCTCTGGACAGAGGACATGCACATGTAACCCAGGTGACAGTGTGCATGAGGTAAAAACCTGATTAAAATTTATTTTTGTTTATTATTTCATCTGGAAAAAACTGGTTTAAAAATATTAAAACAAACATTCAATCCATGGATGATTATTGGTTGGTTAAAAAATATGTATGGTTGAAATTTTAAATAGGCAAGCTTTTATTCTGAAAGTGTCCCAGCGTGGCCCATGTGACTGGTAGTAGCCAACCGGATTCTTTTCGGTTCTGACCAAGATCGCTGCAGACACACAGACGTCGAGCTGCCGTTATTAAACAAAGGAAACTTATCTAAAAGAATATCTTTAATTTTTTGAGAAATTGTTTTGTTTTTCCACTTTATCCTGCCCTTCAGACGTGTGTACATTGCTGAATGGGACTTGGTGAGTTCGTAAAAATGTATTTTATTTCTTTTGAGAATTTTGTTACGTTGAATGTATTATTTGGGAAACAGTATAAGCTAAGATGTCAGATTTATGTTGTTTGTGTTTTAAAACTTGATATTATGATGCCCATGTGTGAAATTGAAGTGCAAGTGTTGTGTTTTCACTTATCTCCGCTCCGCCATTTTGGCAGGTGTGCGGTTTAATCAGCATCTATTAAGTAAAACGCTGACTGTTGGCTAATGTCTTAAGCAGCCAACGCTTTATTTTGTTTATTTATTGATATTTTATGTTGCTTACATTAGGCCATTTAAGTTGGAGTGGAGAAAAGTTGAGCTAGTACTGAAGTGGGACTTCATACGCGGTGAAACGAGATGGCGAGCCACTGGACCTGATGAACTGTGAATTTGCTGATCTGTGCATGTGGAGCAACATGCTGTCTGCGGAGTGTTGACCGTTTTCATCCGAACTGGTAGGATTTATCCTTGACTGCTAACAGCAGTGGATTCAAGACTAGCGCAGAACACAGACAATAGAGGGATCAACAGCAGGACAAAAGAAAAGAGACTCTCATGTGCATCACACCTTGTTCAGCCTTTTGCTGGATTATTTTGAGTTGTGTCTTTTGGTTCAATATTTTTATTTTAATATTGAATGACCCTGTGTGGTACTGCTGTGATATTATTGAGATTGCAAACTATTTTGTTGGTTAAACCTAACATAACATTGAGTCTGCCGAATCTGAATACAGAGCCTAATTTTTGTATTAATTTTGGGAAAAAATAATAATAAAATAGATAAATAGATTTTGAAGCTAGAGAACTAAACTAGGTTTAGTGACTACTGAGTTAACTCAAACAGACAAACCAAAGGGAACTGAACAAATAACCCTAAATTTAAGTTATTTCTTTTGGTTAAGATAACAAAAAGAGGGATTATACACCAGGAAGGTGTATGCTGTTGTGTTTTCTGTTGTCAAAGTCTTTTATGGTTTTTGTTGTGTGTAAATAAATCTTGCCGGCTAATTTAAATTTATTCTCTTGGTCTGTGGTCCTTAATTGTGGTGACACTAACTCTACTCTCCATAGCCGAACCTGTCATCTGGTCCAAACCCTGTAACGACTAAGGTGTTACACACACACTCACATACCATAGACCTGTTTGATTGGATTAATCAGAAACGTCTGCAGCTCTCCACTCTTATTCCCACAAGTGGAGTTAATTGCACCAGTGCAATGGCGTGAAGTAGAAATGGGAGCTGAGGCTGATGTCCTGCCTCAGCTCCCTCTGCCTGCAGAAATGAGACGGGAGAGGACGAGGAGGAGGAGTGGGTGGCAGTGGCGGTGGTGCAGGTTGGACGATGCACAGCAGAGAGTGGGTGTGAATAGGAGAAAGAGAAAAGATTTTTCTCTCACACATCTGTGCGCTGCAAGAGGGAAAACCTTCAAATGGCCTTTTGCTCGTCTTTTTTTATACAAACTTTGCATTTTTTAGTTATGGCAGTTTCATAACAGCACAGTGATATGAGATAACTCAAAAATAGCATTTTTATGCATGTGAGGATGTGAAGTAGATGAAGTGTGTCCTCCTGAATTTGTTATTATTACCATACTGTTGTATAATGATGTTAGCATTGTCTTTGGAAGGCAGGCAAGTAGCCAGTGTACTGGAAGCTAATGCGGAATCAAATAAATGCACAAATAAACACCACAATGATTCTGAGACTGTGCTTTACAAACATGTAGTGCAATCATAGCATGTGAACACCCCCAACAAGGAAGACTAAAAAAATGAATACTAAATGCAAAAAGAAAAATAAAATGGAGAAAAATTAATGTGATATGTGAAAAGTACAGCTTCCCAGTGGACACATATTTTAGAGGAAAGAGGAAGAAATTAATAATTAAAATCACTTAAACGTTATTTTATGTAATACAGCTTTCCTCAATCGCTTTGATGCAATTCTCACATCAAGAACATCATTCTCACCACACTTAATGCAGTTCTTAAACCTTCCTCACACATACTTCACTACTAAAGACATTTTGCTATTTTGTTGATGTATTTCTCATCTCAATCTCACAGCTCATCAAAACAGTTTGTACTTTAGTCAGATCTCTCACTTCCCTTAGTACTGTCCAGTACTGCATTCATGTTTTCAATCAAATCAGTTCAAACTTTTTTCAAATATGTATGAAAGAGCATGGCCACACACACACACACACACTGTCAGTGGTAGTAGTGAAATTGCCCTTCAACTGAAAGCAAATATAAACACATTCTCAGAAGAAGTTTAATTGAAACCAACATGACATGCACATCTACCACACGTGCTAATAACACACAAACATATACTATACATATATGTTGTGTGACTTTATTGTACTATGCTTGTTACACGTACACGTACAGAGGAGAGATAGTGGATAATCTGAACAAAGGATGCTGAGGATGGAGCTGCCAGGCAGGAGGAAAAGAGGAAGACCACAGAAAAGATTCATGGATGTAGTGAAGGAGGGCATGCAGACAGGGTGTGACAGAGGAGGATGCCAGGGATAGGGTGAGATGGAGGCAGATGATCAGCTGTGGCGACCCAGAAAGAGAGCAGCCAAAAAAAAAAAAAATAGTATTGAATTTTTACTTTTCTCAGTTTCAGCAATTATATTGTGTAAGTCTCACAGATCCTTCACTTTTCTTTTTACATTTTATTCTACATTAGGCCTACATTTTTTTTTTTTTTTTGCACTACTCTGTAAGGTTCTGAGAAAAATATGAAACCATTTGGTGTGTGTGTGTGTGTGTGTGTAGTCTTAAAATGATGGTGAAAGGTTTTTATTCATTGGTCACAGAGTTGAAGTGAATGACTGACTTTGCATGTTTTGACATATGTGAAAAAGGTTTTGAATATTTTAGAGTCTTTTGCACAGGTGAGTCTGTGCCTTACTGTAACTGTTTAGAGAACTGCACTGACAGCTGCGAGAATGACGTTCCTGATGTCAGAATTACTAGTAACAAATATTTTTCTGTCAGCTCGTAAAGAAATCCCTTAATACCATTTATGCATTTTTACATTATAAAAAATTTGTGCCTGCATGCAAAGGTAGGCTGAAATAAAAACATGTGTAAGCTGCATTTCAGTAAGTTTCTCCTTCGCTGCTTCCTTGCATGTGGATTTCTTGTACCAGCAGCTGCTGACTGTGACTATTCTCTTGACTACACCGCCAACTAAATGCTTCATTTCTCTTCCTCCCGCCTCCCTCCTCCTTTCCACTCCCCACACTTGCTTCTAATTTCTTTCTCGATATCTTTTCTATTTCTATCCCTTAGTTATTCCAGTTTTTATTGGCACATCCCCCTTGTAGTTCTTTTTGATGCAATTCAACAAAGACTTGGAAAAAACTGAGACTTCACTGGGAAGATCACTTATCTTGGATCAATGGAAGCTATGGAAATTTAAGAATCCCAAAGTGGTTCAGATCTGTATTTCTCTTTCAACTCACATGTAATTGTCTCAGAAACCAAACTTAATTTTAGAAGAATAGAAAATGGATATGGAAATATAATAGCTGTTTATGTCACATATTTAAAGGTGCAGTAGCAGAAAACTGAATTTTTAAAAAACACTCGCTTTGGTGCAATTCTCACATCAGAAAAGTCATTCTCACTACTCTTAATGCAGTTGTCAAATCAGTAACCATTTCCCCACACACATTAGCCTTTCTCATTGCTTTTTGTACACACTGCTATTGTTCCTACACATACTTCACTACTAAAGACATTTGTTATTGTGTTGATGCACTTCTCACCTGGATCACACAACTCATCAATAGTTTGTACTTTTTGGCAGTAACTAGTCTACTTTCCTGAATACTGTCCATCGCTGCATTAGAGTTTTCAAACAAATATCTTCAAACTTTTTTCAAACATGTATGAAAGAGTGAGACCAGTCACACACTGTCAGTGTTAGAAGTAAAACTGCCCTCCAATTGAAAGCAAATATAAACATGTTCTCAGAAGAGGTTTCGTTGAACAAATATAAATGCATGCTTTTGTGTCACAGGTCCAAATCATGGCACTGCTAACTACACAAAAGTATATATTAAATTTTTATATATATAGATATATATATATATATATATCCATCCATTCTCTTCCGCTTATTTGGGGCTGGGTCGCGGGGGCAGGAGCCTAAGCAGAGAAGCCGAGGCTTCCCTCTCCCCAGCCACCTCCTCCAGCTGATCCGGAGGGACCCCAGGGCGTTTTCAGGCCAGCCGAGAGATATAATCTTGACCATTTGAGTACAACATTTTTCAAATCTTTTATTTTGGTGAGTCTGTGTGAATTGTAGTCTCAGTTTCCTGTTCTTAGCTGACAGGAGTGGTGCCCGGTGTGTATCAAGGTCCAATGTGTGTTCAGAAAAGCTCTTCTGCATACCTTTTTAATAATGAGTGGTTGACTGAGCTCCTGTTGCCTTCCTAACTGTTGCTTGAAGTAGTCTGGCCAGTCTCCTCTGACCTCTGACATCAACAAGGTATTTAGAACTGCCACTCACTGTACATTTTCTCTTTTTTGGACCATTCTCTGTAAACCCTAGAAATAGCTGTGTGGGGAAAACCCAGTAAATCAGCAGTTTCTGAAATAGACCTGCCCGTCTGGCACCAACAACCATTCCACTTTCAATCACCTTTCTCCCCCATTCTGATGCTTGGTTTGAACTTTAGCAGGTCATCTTCACCATGTCTACATACCTAAATGCTTAGAGTTGCTGTCATGTCATTAGTTCAATGAGCAGTTAAACTGGCATATCTAGTAAAGTGGCTGCTGAAGGTATGTAGCAGGACTCTATTGGACTGCACAGTACATACATAGCTGATGCTATGTTCTTAGATTGTATATATTTTCTTTATTTTCTGATGCGGTTTCATAATGTCAAAAGAATCCATCACATTTCATTTTTGTGTCCAATCACGTTCTACTCTACATTAGGCTGAAATTTCTCCAGTTCTCTTTCCAAAATCAGGAAGGTTTTGATAAAAGTATAAAACCATTTGGTGTCTAAGTCTTAATTATTCATTGATGACAGTCATGAGATGAACTGATTGACTGACTTTGGATGTTTTGATATACAGTATGTGAAAAAGTTTTGATTGGTTTAGTGTCTTTTGCAGAGGTGACTCTGCATTAACTGTTTTGAGAACTGCATTAAGAGTCATGAGAATGACTGATGTGAATGACTGAGAATCACATCAAAGCCATCAAGAAAAGCTGTAAGCACTGTTGTAATCAACAGGTAGCCAAGGGAGATTCTTTTTTGGAATTAAACTAATATGATCAGACATTTGTGATATTTTTCAATATGCTGAAGACTGCATTATAATCCAGATGAAAGTCTTTTACATAAGGAAAGGCCAGTCTGGTCTCGTGATGTCAAAAATATTTGATATTTAAAATATTCCTGGGAGGATTTAGTAGCTACTTCAGTGATGCTGCTGATGTGTGGATTCAGGCTGGCATCAATAATACCTCCTAGGATTTAAACTTTGTCAGTGGTCTTGGGGATTGCGACTCTAAAGAGGCACAGATCCGCTGACTCTGAGTCTTTGCAACACGATTTCAGAACAATGCTGAGGCTGTAAGAAGCACCACCTTCATGCTTCAACAGCCTTTAAACTACATGTCTGATGGCAAAAACCAACCAATGATAGAGCAAGTTTT
This sequence comes from Archocentrus centrarchus, assembly GCF_007364275.1. Taxonomy (NCBI): domain Eukaryota; kingdom Metazoa; phylum Chordata; class Actinopteri; order Cichliformes; family Cichlidae; genus Archocentrus; species Archocentrus centrarchus. Next base: position 21,921,803 of record NC_044362.1, on the reverse strand, counting down.
TTTTTTTCTCCATAGTAAGTTTTTTTTTTAAGTTAATACACCAGAAGATCACACAGGACAGATTAAAATATCAGCTGCAGCTTGATGTACACCAACCAACTGTCCTGCCTTACACTCATCACTGCTGCACACTCACACAGCTTTTTGTCTTCACTGCTGCTTCTTTTAGTCACCTTGTTTTCACCCTACACTGATTCAACTCCAGAATCAAGCAGGTGCTCTCTACCGTGTCGTGTAGACTTCTGTTCTGTGACTGTTACATTCAAAGTATTATATGATAAGGAAAATGCGTCTGCTTACTCTGTTTTCCCAGGAGGCTTCTTTGTTCTCCCTGCCAAGCTTTGTGGATGCTTTAATTTGTTCATGGAGCATATATAACTGAATTACCAAACCAGAAGAAAATTTAAAAATGGCTGTCAGCCATGTATTATAAGATATTTATCATAATTCTTTAAAGGATCTTGGACATTTCCTCCTATTGCAGTCACCCTAAGTTGATAAACTGAGAGTAAGAGGGAAAAAAAGGGTTTTACTCTTTGTTTACTAAGCAAAAATGCACTCTTGATACTTTTCACAACACGCAAAACTGGAGTTAAGTCGAGAGCTAGAGAAGTAGAGAGGCAAGACATGATAAATTAGAGAAAATTGGGATATTAACACACTATGGACACTTTGATCCTTGAAAGCATTTCTACTATTGTTTCACAAATGGGGTGGAAAAAAAAAGAAACATTTTTTCACAAACTGTGAAGTATGAAGTTGTTTGAGTTGAAATGGACATGATCTTAAGTTTTGGAAAATATATTAAAATGGTTGAATGCACTTCCCCCACATCCATCCATCCATCCATCCATCCATCCATCCATCCATCCATCCATCCATCCATCCATCCATCCATCCATCCATCCATCCATCCATCCATCCATCCATCCATCCATCCATCCATCCAAATGCTTCCTACTGCACATACATTTAGGGTGAATGAAATGTGGGGAAATATTCTTCCTTCTCTTGGTCTTTAGTAGGTTGGTGACTGGTGCAGTAAGATAACAAAATTTGCCCCCTGAACATTTTAAAATTTCCCCTCATCAAGGACAGCTCACACCCTGGCTTTGAACTGCCTGACCTGCTGCCCTCTGGCAGGCGCTACAGGTGCATCAAAGCCAGAACAAACAGACTCAGGAACAGTTTCTTCTCCAGAGCAATCACCACCCTGAACTCACACACTCACCCACTGTAACTGTGCAACACCCACATCTCTGTGCAATATTATATTATTCATACTGAACAATATCTATCACTCCTATACTGTATAATATTCAATATTCATTCACTAGTGCAATATTCATTCACCAAGTGCAATACTCACCATCATTATTATATGTATACACTTATTTTATTTTTTACAATGTATATATTTTATGCATTCTTATTTTCTGTATTTTTAAAACATTTTATTTTCTGTATATATTTTTGTACATTTTATTTTCTGTATATTTTATACATACTGTTTTATTTTGTGTATATTTTTAGATTATATTAGATTATTATATTTTTATTTTAGAAAGTTTGACTTTCTATTGCATGCCACTGAACAGGAGTGGCCCTCCAATCTCACTGTACATCCTGTATAATGACAATAAAGGCATTCTATTCTATTCTATTCACTTCATTATTGCACCAGCCTTGATCTAAACTTCCCAAAAAACATGTTGTCTTTTCATTATTTAACCACATACCTAAAATAAGACAGTTTCACATAATTAAATACAAACAACTAAAGCCAAACTGATATAGGCCGATACCAATATTTGGCAATTCAATATCTGACATTCTGATATCAATATTATTTGTTATGTGTGGTTATTTAATTACTCACTGACACTCTGCCCAATCCTACTCGGTTGCTGCATTTGTGGTCTTACAAATACGTCTTGCCAACAGGTAAGTTGCAGAATGCCCTCTGGTGGACACAGTATGCAAAATCAACACTCATAATGTGGTTAAAGGATATTTCTTCTGTCTCTTCTTTACTGTATAAATTTTCATCTATCAGCCAAATAAGTAAAAAATGAGCACTGTAATTTGCTCTCTTGTCAGTACAGAAAATAGTGGATGGAAAGTATCCAATGCCTGAACAAAATCTAAATAAAACAAACTGAATTAGGAGGGTTAGGTTAACTGGTGATTCTAAAATACCCACAGGTGTGAATGGGAGTGGCCCTGCCACAGGCTCTCCCTGCCTCTCACCCTATGATAGCTGGGTTAGGCTCAAGCTCTCCTGCCCCCTAAATTGGATAAGTGGAATAGAATGGCTGGACGGATGGGTCTTTATATATCTGACGCTAATATCGGCTGATAAATCAGTCAGACTCTAACAAACAACATCCTTCTTTAATCCTATAGATGTAAGTCTTGATGCACAAAACAAACTTAATATTTGTAGCACCATTAAGTATCAGTATACCCACACATACTTTTTAATGTGTCTTGTGCGTGTGTGATGAAAAAAATTCAAATAATAATCCAAGAATAAATCAGGGCAATGAAAAAAAGGGTCTAAAATGAGATATAAAATACTCCATAACATTCACCGCTGACCTGACCCAAGGGTGGAAACAGCTTCCTATCCTAGATGTGTGACTGAACTTATCAAAAGCTCAAAGTGTTGAGCCAAAAATAGTCATATTTTAACACCATTGTCAAGACTTCACAGAAACACGCACAGTGCTTGTGCTGCATGTGCATATGATGCTGGCTCAGGCTCTGATGAAAGCCACCGCTGGGAGGTTTACAGAGAGGAAGGGGAAAGGGCAAGGAAAGGAGGGAGCATGGAAAGAATGAGCGTCTGCACGTGTGGTGAAGGCTGGTCTTGCATTCATGCCCTTGGGATAGGAACAGTCTTTGCCTAAGGCTGGTGCTGGATGTTCAGAGAGGATGGCGCAGAAAGAAAACACTCCCTCTCTCTTCTTGTTTCTCAGCAATATCCACCAAGTGGGAAGTGGTACTGGCAGTTGTGCAAGTGGCTTGTGCCCTCTCTGCCATGGGCTCAGGCTGCACTGAGCAGGGACAGCTAGTTCCCCCAGGCTAGCATTAAGCAAGCAGGACCCGTTTCAGACAGTGGCCACAGCCTGTGGCATCAAAACCAGCATCAAAAAATAAACTTACTCGAGGGAAGGAAGAGAGGCAGATAGGACAAGAGATGTGAAGAGCTAAAGGGTTAGGGAGGAGGTAAAGTACAGTGAGGGAAAGGTGCTGGAATAGTGAGCAGATGGCATAAAGGAGAAATTTAGTCATTTAGGTGATGCACCTTTTTCCAGAGCAGTTCACAAAGAAAGAGCAGATGGAGGCTGGTGGACACATCGGCTGCTTACACGTTTCAAACCCATGAACTTTGCTTCCTTTTAACGAACCAGAGGCAGATTTCATGGACACCGCACACTCTGATGTGTGCTCCTGTTCTTTTATCTCTTCATCCCTTTATCCTCCTCCTCCACTTGTTTTACTGAATCCTGAGAGACTGAACTGGCCAGCCTTTTAGTTCACTCAGCTGGAGATCCGTCCTCCCCTGCTACAGCTACAGCTCTCATTGTTAGAGCCCTTTCAGCTTCAGATACTTGTTGTAGTGTTGAGACCGCAAACAAAGGGCAGCTGTTACTGGCTGGGAGCAGAAGATGTTAAAGGAGCAGATGCCGAGGCAGAAATATGTGCAAAAAAATGTTGGAATTTATGAATAAAATAAACAAACAAACAAATGATGAAACAAACAAACAAAAAAAGGTAATAACCTGAGGAATCTCACCAAATGCAAAGGAACTAAAATAAAACTAAATAAAATGCTGCCTCACAGCAAGCTACCACCTCCTCTCTCCTCTACTACTTAATCCCAATACTTAACTCCTGGCCTCACCTGTTACACAGGTAAGGAAGGGGTGACAAAACAAACAACACTATAGATTAACACAAGGCTGACAATCCCGGGCCCTATACATACCCAGGGTATCGTTCCGTAAACAGGATTCACTTACCCTAACATCAGCAATCGGGTCACACCAAGCTGGTTAACAACTCAATAAGTTAACCCAGGGTTTCCCCTGCATGTTCACATGTTAGGGATGGCGCTGGCAACATCTGACCAGTGTATCAGCAGAAAATACGTAGAGGTTAAACATAATACAGACTGAAAGCATCACAGCTGCTACAGACAAATCAGCAGAGTATGTGTGTTACAGAGGAAAAGCACTGTAGAGTAATATAGTATTAAAGGTCTGTGCTTTAGTCAGTAAGACTGAATAAGATCTACTATGTTAATGTTGAGTAAACATTTAGCCTATTTAAAGCTAGAAAAAAACCTTGCACAAATGGCAACTGTGTGAGTTAACATATTTATCAGGTGGATGGATTGGTGATGGATGATGGATTATAATAAAGAATTTTATTAAATTAATGTTTAAAAGACAGCTTTTACTTATTCCTTCAGCTGCAGGCTTGGTGGCGTTTAAAGGTCAGAGAGGGAAAAATTAATATAGAAACAGAATTAAACAAAGGTTTAGTCTGCATGCAAATTTTATATAAGGTCAGCAAGTACAGTGTAGGTGTCCTGCTTTAGGATCATATATTAATATAGAACATCAAAACTGTTTTAAAATCGTTTGCAGCCAACAGAAAAAGAAAAAAAATCAAGGAATAAAGTCACCTCGAAGAATCTATATTTATTGCCGATGCTCGTCAGGGAAACACAGGGACATTAGAAACTATTGAAAAACTTTAGACTCCCCTACTATCCTGAGGGATCTTCCAGGACAGGTGACATTATTTTCTGGACAACTGGTGTCATCCCTGATCAACATGTTAGACAATTCTCCACCAATCAGAAGTTGCCATAACAGGCTAATCAATAAGATTGTAGCCTAGAACTGATGTTACTACTGTATAAACAGACTGGGTCTTTACCTATAAATTTGGGATTCCCCAGTTTCTCACTATCTAGCTACTGCCAGCTGTTCAGCTTTCATAACATCAGCAGCCTGAAATCCTCCGTGTTGTTTACTCTCCACTTCAGATGAATACAGCCAAAGTGCACAAAGGGTACTAAACATCGAGGAATATGAATATCGTGTTGCACATCTCTGGAGAGTAAAGAACACATAAGAACAATTTGTGATCATAAAAGGAAAGGGGGTGACCTCACTATACCTTTGCTTCCTCTTTCAACAAGCTCTGCCTGATTCTTCTTTTATCCTGACAGCTCATAAGACATGCCCAGGCAGTGCATTTGTCTGACAGTCTCCACCACACACTTGACCTTTGGGTAGTGCATGTGCGAAAGGACGGGTGCTGCTCAGTGCTCATAAAGCCATGTTGTCATCATAGAGAAACCTCCCAAACCTCAGCCTGAAGAATATTCACTATGACCGTACTTAATAAATACATGACACTAAGCGGGACACTATATCCAAAATCATTGCTGACACTTCTGCACTCTTCCATGAATGGTGGGAATTTATTTTGATGTGTAGCACTCTTTGCAAGCATATGACATTGATCCTGAAAGTGGCGATGCTCCTGCATTGTTCCCTCGCTTTCTATTCTGAATGCAGCAGCAAGGAGCCGTGAAAGTTCATGAAAATGGCAGCTGCCCCAAAAGTGAGAGCAGAGCCACACTTCTGAGGCTAAGAAGCAGCTGTGTTTTGAGCTGAATGCTATCATCAGCATCCTAACTTGCTCATCTTTAGCAGCCGGTGTTGATGCCAAAGTCACTGTGAAGTACAAGGCAAATGAAACTTTTTTTCATGAAATGAATTTTAAATAAATGAAGTCAGGGAGTCACCAAAGTTATTACAATTCATGCTGTGGGGGGATTTAAATGTGTGAATCAAATGTCAAGACAATCGATGCAACGGTGTTTGAGCCACAAATGTCAACCTAACGATGGCACCAGAGTGAAAGTCAGAGGATCGCCAGCAAAAACCTTTCTGTGGGAAATAAATTTCCATCTAGTACTTCATGTTTTTTTTTTTTTTTAGTGTGGACAAAGTGTTTGCACTGACAGGCATTTTCACCCCTAGGGTCGTGTCACTAGTCTTGCTAACCCCCCCCCTTCCCCAAAAGAAAAAAATTTGAAAACAAGATCTACCATAATAAGAGTGAAAAGGAAACTTTTTGCTTGGTTTAAAAGCCTCAGCTATGTGCACACACTGCCATATCCACACTCCATATTCTTCCAATAGCTTTTCCAAATGTGTGTTTGAGGGCCTTCAGCCTACTCTGTGAAAAGCTCTAAAACAAGCCAGCCCTTAAAAGTGAAGGTGAATGGTGGGAGGAGATGTGAGTCTTTGAGTAAAGCACAATCCAGCCTTCAGGCTAAGCTTTATTTGCTTGTTTCTGCCTGTGTTTTCAAGTATTTATTATTAAATACTATTGTTATATGATTACCCTATTATATTAAGACTGAGCTTGAGGCTTTTTTTTTTTTTTTTTTTTTTTTTTATAATATCTGTCATATTTTGGAGAGTGAAGGTGTATGGGCCCAAACGCAGAGATGCAGAGTTCCAAAAACAAACAGCCATTTATTAAGGCTGATTAAATTTCAAAAGGAAGAAAAAAACTAAACAACAAATAAGGCACAAGAAGAGCAGGGAACACGCTACAGGAACAAGCAGGAAACAAACAAGCAGACAACACAGTACAACACAACAATGAACAAAAGTAAACTGAGGTTTTAAATACACAGGAGCTAACAAGGGAGGAGGGAACATGGAAAATTAAACACTGCTGAAACTAATCAAGGACGACAAGACGAGGGAAGTAAAACGCAGAAGCTACCAAAATAAAACAGGAAGTAACACAGCAGGGGAACATGTAACATAGACACAGAGACTTAACGAGATACAAGGAGACACAAGGGGAGGCAGGATGAACTGAAACTCAAGGAATTAAGTATAAACTTTAACTATATCCAAGAACAGAAACTAGTCTGCAAACGGTAACAAAACTAAAACTAAAACTAAAAAAAAAAAAAAAAAAAACCTAAAGACTAAACTGAGAAACTAATCATAAAAAAAACAACCAAAAAATTTCTGCTACACAAACAGAATACAAAACTCAAAAAGAATGAAAAACACCACAAATCCAAATATTAATACAAAAACTCAAAACTCTGGCAAAACCCAGCAACCATGACAGTATTACTTTGTAATAAATATGGAAAGATAAGAAATGAGAAAGAGGAGGCACAATGAGAACTCACTGCAACCTGAATGGTGTCCAGTCCATCTGCTTTCTATAATTGCTTTACCTTCATAGCACAACACTGTACAAATCGACCCCTCCAAGGAAGTGTATGTTTATTTGACTGCACTGCAGTGTCCCCCCGCAGCTGAACAGTAAACTACAACAGGTTGTGAAAATACACATGAGGAAATAAGATAAAATGTAAAAGACACACAGAATAATATTTCTCTATATATTTCTCAGACAAATCTTTTTTATATAATATAGTGTGTAAAGAATAAAATCCTGCGTTAAGTTTATGTTATGCACTTAGCCAATCGGTATGACTTAATTCAGCTTCCCTATGTTCTGATGCTACAGCGTGGTGTAAGGCTGCATGAAATCAATTTTGTCACTGAATTGGCAAAAAGACAGAAACAGTCTAATTTGGGATCGTGTTTCTGGTCATCTGATGAATACACAGTCAATACTTTGTGCCCTTTTAAAGGGATATTTCACCCCATAATCAAATTACCATATTTTTCATCTGGTCTGTAGTGCTCTTTATCGATCTGCTGTAGATTGTTTTGGTGTGACTTGCCAAGTTTTGTAGATATTGGCTGAAAAGATGTCTTCTTTTCAGTGTAATGGAACCTGATGGCACTTGGCTTGTGCTGGTCAAACCACCCAAAAAATACATTAGGAAAAACTTAGCAGCAATGTCTCTTTCCAGAAATCATAACCCAGTTATTCAAATTAATACAAAAACCTTGGTGTGTTTGGTAGGAATTTTTTTCTACACTCTATATATGCCAACCAAAAGAAGTATGCAGGTAGCTAATACTGCAACTCAAGAGAGGTGGAGTCTCACTTCCAGACCCTCAAAAGTAACTGGACAAACTAAAATAATTTAAATACTTTGCAGTCAATGAATGACTAAAGTCTAGAACAAATGGACGTCACCAAATCCTGTGTTTCCTCCCTGGAGATGCTCTGCCAGGTCTTTATTGCAGCTAACCTTCAGTCGCTGCTTGTTTGTGCGTATTTCTGCCTTCAGCTTTCTAATTAATAAATGAAAAGCATGCTCTGTTGGGTTGATATGTGGAAACTGACTTGGCCATTGGAGAATATCTAATTTCTTTGCCTTGAGAAACTCGTGGTTTGCTTTTGCAGTTTGCTTTGGGCCATTATCCATTTGCACTGTCAAGCTCTGTCTCATCAGTTTTGCAGCATTTGGTTGAATCTGAGCACAGAGTGTAGCCCTGTACACTTCACAATTCATCCTATTTTTACCAGCAGTCATATCATTAATAAACAGCAGTACACGCCCATGCCATAACACTGCCTCCACCATGTTTGACAGATGATGTGGTATGCTTCAGATCATGAGCTGTTTCTCCCTTTCTCTATACTTTTCTCTTCCCATCATTCTGGTACAAGTTCATCTTGGTTTTATCTGTCCAGTGATTTTTTTTTTCCAGAACTGTGCAGCTTCTTTTAAATGTTTTCTGGAAAAGTCTAATCTGGCCTTCCTGTTCTTTAGTGTAACCAGTGGTTTGAACCTTACTGCAAGCCCCTGATGCATGCACCACTTTGAGAGTGTTCTTGACTTGGTTAGATGTTCTGAGGTCCCGTTTATAGGAGAACGTTTTCAGATGAAAACGGCTAAGTTTTGATGCGCTTCGGCCTCCCGTTTACACGAGAATGGAGTGAAAACAATACTTTTTGAAAACGGACTCCAGAGCAGATCGTTGTCGAAATACTCCAGCCTCCGTTTCCATGTAAACAGACGAAAATGCTGCTTTTTGAAAACGGGGGCACTCGCACATGCGCATTATGGTTGCGGCTCCTATATCCACACCGCCAACTTATGGCCTGGCAATAGGAACTGTAGCATTTTCAGTCTCTTGCACTTCTGTGTAAACGGAAATCGTTTCTGAAACGTTTCCGTCTGAACACGCTACTTTTCGAAAACAAAAATGGCAAAATGACAGCATTTCCACTGAAAACGCTCTTGTGTAAACGGGGCCTGACGATGCCATCGTGCACTTTAGTTGTCATCTGTAGTCTTTCAGGCCTTTTGACGTTGCGAGCTGGTCAGAGCATTCCTTCTTTTTGAGAATGTACCAGATTGTTGATTTGACCACTCCTAATGTTTTTGCTGTCTCTCTGTCCGGTTTGTTTTTTCAGCCCAATGACAGCCTCCTTCACTTGTATTGACATCTTTTAGGATGTCATACTGAGAGTTCCACTGAATAGCTACCAAATGCAACACTGACATCAACTCCAGATGTTTTATCTGCTTAATCTGTCATGGAACATATCTAGCCATGAAAGAGTTTATCACGCAACTTTTCAATTACTTTTGAACTGTGTATAAAAATCTCTCTATGTTTGCATCCTTTCATGCTTTCACTAACATGAGCTTCTCACCACGAGTAGATCCCTGCTTCTTGTTGCACTGTAATACAGGTTGGTGGTTTGTAGTCTGGTAAAAGGGACGAAACTGCTCAGAAGGTTTGGATTATTTTGAGCATGATTTGCAGAAAGAAACACTGCTGCTGAATTTTTCCATATGTAATCAATTTTTTTTTGTTGTTGTTGTTTTGTTTTGACTCTTTAAGCACCATAAGCTGAGCAAGATTTAGTGCCATTATATTCATGAGAAGGAAGACATTTCTACAGTGAATATCTCTGAACATGGACAACTCACACCAAAATATTAATAGCGCTACAGGCTAGAGAAACAGTATTTGAACTAGATATTCGGGTGAACTGTCCCTTTAACTCTAGCTTTGGTTCTCCATCAACTCCCAAGAAAAATAAGTGGGTTTTGCCTGCTATAAGTTCCACATTCCTCACCACATCTACTTCAGCTTTCTGAAGTTATTACAGACCTGGCTCCACCAAGTTGGCAGCAGCTGTCTACAGTTTTATCTGGATGAGTGCATCCATATGTTACACAATATGTTTGGTCTGAAAAACTAAAGCTATATCTTAAAAGAGGCTACGTGCTGTATAGTAGAGCCCAACCAACACTGGACGCTTGGAGCTAGTGCACGTGCCAACTATGATTTATATAGACTTTTTTGGCCGTAATAAATTCAGACTGGTATATCAGCCAGTATTCTTTATGTATAAACAATATGAGTAATATATTTCACTCACTAGCAAGTAACTTAAGATGAGGACTAATTTTTTTTAGCATCTAAGCAGGTTAGGTGGAAAATCTCTCAGTTGAGCTTGTAATTTAGTTCTTTTAGTTTATGTAGTTTATGTGCAGTACTCAGTGTCTGAAACTTTTTCCTCCTAACTGGTAGTTTAATGATATATGCACAACACTTCACTTCACATTTCATAGCAGCCAAAATAGCTCATTTGGAATGCAGAAAATATCTTCAGGAAAATCTGCAGCATTCAATTGCAAAGCTATCTTCCAATAAAAACACAGTATTTTAACTTTTGGAGCATAATTATAGACTTATACCCACAACCATTCAGTGAAGCGCACATTGATCTCTTTTATCACATCCAGCCAGATGCTGACAAACAGCTGTAATCTTCTAAAACTGTGCTGGCTGACACAGTCCATCCTCAAAAACCACTATTCTCAACCGCTCTATTTTCAGTTTTCTTATAATGCTATTACTGCGAGAGCAGAAAGATAAGCGTCACACTGTGAGAGTGACAGCGGGACACAGAGAGAAACAGAGAGAGAGAGCACGAGAAAAAACAAAAACAGAAAGGGAGGAATAGCGATGTAATAAAGATGAAGGTGGCATCGTGTCTGTGGAGGAGTGTCCTGCTGTGTGTATGCAGTTCTGCGTGTTTCTAATTGTGTACTTGTGCCCACTTCTCTGAATGCAAATGCATTTGTTTATGTGACTGCAATATATTTTCTTTTGAAGTTAATTTGCAATCTCATATGTTCATTTCAGCTGTTAGGACAAATTGACATTTTCGGTTTGTTCGTATGACTGATGGAGCTAATCTGTGTCAACCGAGAGGCTGTCAGGAATAGATTAAGGCCCTGTGTTTAGTTAGCTTCATTATTTCTATGATATATCATTAATTGTTGCATTTAGCTGTTATGATTCTTTACCAAGCACAGGCGGATGAGGGTGCATTGTTGTAGCTGTCGTTTGTTAATAGTCTGATCATCACTTCACCGGGTAATCAAACAAAGTTCAGCACAAACAACCCCCCGAGCAGACGATAAATTCAGCTAATGGTCTCATCTTAAGTCATCTTTCTGTCAACCTGTCAAACGAATATTCTTCTCCCAGATTTGATTTCAGCCAACATCCACAGTAATGTCATTAGCGAACTTCAGCTAGTCATTAAAAGCTGACTGAAGTGCTTCAAAAGGTTAATTTATTTGCTAATCAGATTCCCTCTCCTGAATAATTATAATAAATCACTTCTTCCATGAAGAACTTCAGTGTCGCTTGCAGTTGAGACACTTGACTGTGCCGTTACAGTCTCCAGTAGTGGCATAAATAATACATATGCAACACATAAAAGTGCATATCTGTGTGCAGACACAGATGTGAATGTGGGCTGCAAGTTTGAGTGTAAACCTGACAGATGGTAGACTTTGTCCTCTGCTTGTGAATAAAAATAATTTAGTCTAGTTTGGGTTTAATAAATTGCCTTCCTTTACAGATTTTTTTTTTTTTTAAGTTCCATTATGAAGGATAATGTCATATTTTAATGGCAAGAAAATCACAGGCAGAGCTCAACCTTCCACACGTACCTGTTGTAAATGTCGTCGTCTTCTCCTCCCCAGCCCCAGTACTCGTTCGGGAAACCATTGATCTTCAGGAACTGTTTTTTACTGAGACCCGAAACACCTCCAAAGTAACCTGCGTATGGTAGCCTGCATGACAAGAGAAAGGAGGAGACGGCACAGATGAGACAAGAATATAGCATTAAATTTTAGAGGAGCCACAGGCATATTTGAAATCCATATATTAATTCAAATAAATTATAAACAAATAAGACCAGTCAGAACGACTGGCAGTGGCAGAGTGTTACATTCTGCATCAAAGGACTGTATTTTAACAACATTTGCTGCATTGCTTCATGGCATGAAGATTATTTGTAAGGAAAAAAAAAAAATCCAATGACAGCTCAAGATTTCAGTGATTTAAACAGCCGCGGGTATGTGCATGTTCTTAGTGCTGTTAATTTCAGCTTGACAGTGAATCCAGGGCGGCATCAATACATGATAATGTGATGCATTAAGAGGAGTTTTCAAATACTGCTTAAGAGATGCACAATTTACATTTGAATAAAATCTTTTTCAGGTTTTTCAGGCTATCAGATCTTTTCTTACTATGTCTTGTCTTAGATGGTCTCTAAGTGGATAATTTAATGGGTCTTTTTACAGTAAGTGGATAATCCCACATCCATATATAATCCACTCAAGCAACATGAAATGACTAAGTGTAAAAGGGTGATAATATTTCTGCAAATACAGACCTCTGAAGCTGATCTGAGGGTGATAGCTGCAGCTATAATGCTAGCTATAGCTATACAGGCACTGGGCACTTTATTAGGTACACTGTTCACTCGCTCGTAAAGGCAAATATATAGTCAGCCAATCACATGAAAGCAACAGTGCATTTAGGCATGTAGAGAATGACCTGCTGAAGTTCAAACTGAACAGAATGAAAAGGAAAGGTGATTTAAGCAACTTTGACATGGTTGCTGGTGCCAGACAGGCTGGTCTGTGTATTTCAGAAACTGCTGATCTACTGGGATTTTCTGAGTAAATTACATTACAACCACCTCAAGTTACAGAGAATGGTCTCAAAAAGAGGAAATATCCAGTTCTCTGGGTGAAAATACATTGTTGATGCCACAGGTTACTGCCTAGGTACGCAGAAGAGCATCTCTGAATGCACAACACATCAAACCTTGAAGCAGATGAACCACAGCAGCAGAAGACCACACTGTGCACCACTCTCATACAGTAAGCAGAAGTTGAGGAAACTGAGGCTACCAAGGCTCACCAAAACTTGACAACTGAAGATTGGAAAAATATTGCTTGGTCTGATGAGTCTTGATTTCTGCTGTGACCTTCAGAAGGTAGTGTCAGAGTCTGGTGTAAAAATCATGAACGTATGGAACCATCCTGTCTTGTATCAGTGGTTCCAGATCCTGGTGGTGGTGGAATGGTGTGTGGGATATTTTCTTGGTACACTGGGCACCTTAGCACCAATGAGTATTTCCACAGCCTACCTGAGTATTGCTGCTCATCATATCTATCCTTTTATGACCACAGTGTACCCATCTTCTGATGACTGCTTTCAGCAGGATAGTGCACCATGTCACAAAGCTCAAATCATTTCTAACTGGTTTCTTGAACATGACAATGAGTTCACTGCACTCAGATGGCCTCCACAGTCACCAGATGGGGATTCATATCATGGATGTGCAGCAGCAACTGTGTGAGGCTATCATGTCAATATGGACAAAAATCTCTTCCAGCACCTTGTTGAATCTGTGCCATAAAGAATTAAAGCAGTTCTGAAGACAAAACAGTGTTCCATCCAGTACTAGCAAGGCATACCTAATAAAGTGACCTCTGTGTGTGTGTGTGTGTGTGTGTGTGTGTGTGTGTGTGTGTGTGTGTGTGTGTGTGTGTGTGTGTGTGTGTGTGTGTGTATAAACAGTTGATAGGACAGCCAGGTGGGGTTTCACTTTTCCTTAAAAGTCATGCAGAATGGACATCAGCTAGGAATGTCATGACAGGTGCCTGAAGTCTAACCAAAGGGCAAAGTGTGTGTGTGTGTGTGTGTGTGTGTGTGTGTGTGTGTGTGTGTGTGTGTGTGTGTGTGTGTGTGTGTGTAGTCTGTACAGTATGGTTGTAAAACTTATGACAGCTCCCTGTTGAAAGATGACAAGCAGAAACTAATGAGACCGTATGTTTCAGCACAAGTTCTCCCAGCAACAATATGTTCAGGAGTGTGTGTGGGTACATGTGTGCCTGTGTGTGTGTGTGTGCTGGGAGAAAAGAAAAAGAAGAGAGGGAAATATAGAGTGAGCAAGAGAAATTTATTTTGATGAACTGCCTGTTTTTCTTGAGAACTTTAAGCGTGAATTTTTTATTGAATCTTGCTACAAAGCGCATAAATATCAACATCAACATCAACATCTTTGTGATTATTTTCTAAGAAAATTATGGTAACAATCAAATACAATCAATATGTACTTGACAGGAGTTTTGCAAAAATCCTATGATGGGAACATCGGCACAAAACCTTCGAAGATAAGTTTATTTGCCTTTTTTTTGCACCTTCACTCTCAGCTTCAGTAATTTGTCTCTTGCACAAAATGAATCTCACACATTTCAAGGGTCAACTCAACTCCCCATTTCACTGGTTTATTGCAAGCAGAAACATGAAGATGACAGTGGAGCAAACAGCTAGAGTCCCAATATTGCTATTCCTTTTAAAAATTACACTGAATTGACAACTTCACACGATACCATCAGCAAACTCTAGCCAGTATAGCTTCCCTTATTTCTACTCCATATGTTCCCCTTCCTCTTCCATACCTCCCCCTGCAGTGGCTCTCACCACTGCTGCTTTGCAATCTCCTATTTTGATCTTTACACTTAATCACATAGATTCTTGCCGGCATGGCATTTTCTGTTCAGCTCCGCACTAACCGTGGTGACAAAGGTATGACTTTGAGGTATACTGACGTCCATAACTGGTAGCAGCTGTCACCCCAAGTAGCAAAACACCAGCTGATTGTGGGCCCGGCTTCTCGTACAGTGCTGGTGGTTGTGTTAGTATTAGCAAGCCTAATGAGCGCCAAAGGGAAAATGACATTGTACAGGAATGAGATTAATTCCTCTTCAGTGGCAGTAAACACAACATGTTTGCGTACCAAAAACTCTGGGGCTGGGACACGCAAAGATGCACAAACACACATCAGTAATCAGATCTCAGCTATAACAAAAATGGTCACATTGATTCTCTCAAAAGGCCATAAATGTGCTTCTACTGACTTCAAAAGCTCCAGACTCCTCGTTTGACCGGAGCTTCTTATGGCTCTCATTACCGGCACCATGTCTCTCTACATTACAGTGAGAGGCAGTCAGTCTCCTGAATCCTTACATCATACACAACATAACCATAAAGCCAAGCCTCCCAGAGTCCATTACCAACTCTTTCAATACACTGGGAGAAATGGTTTAAGCAAAGGTCAAAATGAAAAAACTGTAGTTTGAGAATAAGTTTCTGAAAGTTGTCTCACTTTACCACCAAGAGTGAACTCATGCAGGCAGACCATGCAAACTCCACACAGAAGGAGCTCATCTGGCCAGTGGATTCAAACCCAGGACCCTCTTGCTGTGCTGTGCACCACCGTGCATGGAGTTCCTTATTCAGTAATGAGTAATTCAGGTGGAGGTGTTTGAGGACCTCCAAAAAGAGCTGTTAATGCTCGGCAGCCTGGGAAAGGTTGTAAAACAGTCTCAAAAGAGTTTGGAATCCACCAATCCACAATCAGACATTTTTCAAATGAAAGAATCTAGTAACCGCACAGGAGGGTCAACCAAAAAAAAAAGATCAGTCCACAGGCAAGGTGAGTAATAATCTGCAAGGTCACAAAGGAACCCAGGGTAATTTCTAAGCAACTGAAGACCTGCCTTCCAATGGCAGGCCTTAATCTTCACGAGTCCACCAGCAGAAAAACACTGAAGAACAGCGAGCGTGGCAGAACTAAAGAAGGCCACTGCTCACAAAAGAGAAATTAATTAGCAATTAATTTCAAATTATAACAGCAATTAATTTCAAACAAGAGTGAAGTGACATCCTGCACTTCAAGTGAGGAAACAACACCTGAGAGTTAAAACTGTTTTGGATGGCAAAATGTGCTATAATTCATCAAAGACTACAGGAGCTACTGATGGTTCCCACAAATGTAGTTGCAGACATTGCTGCACAAGATGTTTACATCTGACATAGAACGCAAAGGTTCACATAAAAGTGTAATATGTTCATTTAATTTGTTAAATCAGGTCCTCCTTTTCTAGCTAAAGTATTCGGTGAAAATCTGATGATATTTCAGGTCATTTTATGCAGAAATATGGGAAAACTGAAAGAGTTCAGAGACATTTTCCTGGAGCTCTAACATCCAATTTGTGTAATGCGTTTGAAAAAGCCCATGTTATGAAATGGACTTCAAGGTGACACACTCTGTTCAGAGAGGTGCTAAGGTAATGGAGTAGCACTTAATGTGACCTGACTTTCACTGTCACCGTTTTTACCGTTTCCACCATTTATCAGAAATGTCTGCTGCTTTTACATTTTGAAATGACTGAAGTTTCCTTTGTAAACTGACAGGGCCAAGATGCTAAACTGTCGTCTCTTTAAAAATGCACTCAAAAGTGTTTTTTTTTTTTTTTCTTGCACAGTTTAGAAGTTTATGAACTTTCTAAATGCTAAAAGTGGAAATACTGAACAAATGAGTTGACAGGCTGACTCAGACTACTCTGACCTTGGAACCAGCTCTCTTCAGTGATCTGACTTTAACATAAGCAATTAACCACAATCAATTCTGTGACCTTCCCGTCCCTCTTACCACCAGGCTTTCCTTTCACTGTATGCCCTTTTCTTTATTTCAGAGGAGCCAAAAAACCTGATGAAACCATTTTAAATCTTTACTGATTAATTGGTATTAAGAAATGTAAGCTTCAGCCGTTCTTGCCACCTGGCATTGTGTTTGTTGCCAGATAGCATTAGCTTATTGAGCACTATATCAGGGACCTGCAGGAGCCCCTGAGGGTTTTCAGCCGGATAATTCTTGAGGACTGACAGCTCTTGGATGGTCAGGTCACATCACTGGCCATGTTTAGACCATTCATCAATACTTCCTGTGCTTTTAGATAATTGAGGGCAGGTGTGGTGCCATTATGCAAAAAGATACTAAAGCAAAACCCAGCCATTCAGTACTTTGGAGATTCTGGTTAGCCTGCATTTTAAATTTAATTCAAACCTAGAGCCCAAAGACACACAGGTTAGATTAATCTGGGATTCTAAATGTGAAAACTGACCTCTCCTGGGAGTACCTGCAGTCTGCCCTGTGATAGTTGGAATAGGCTCCAGTCCCCCCCTAAGGCACTCATCACACAGGCCTAGAGACTGGTCTACAACCCACTGTTAACCTCTGGTCACTGTGGAAAATGTGCATTCCCCAACAGTTGGCAAGTGGTTGCTCCAGTTTGTTGGTGGTCACTGGGTGAAATTGGTTGCAAAGAGGGTACTGCACCTCCTTGGCATTACTTTGGTTTCTAGTAGGCTACCGCAATTGCCCATAGTTTTTATGGAAGACACTTTTCACTCTAGATGTATTAGGGTTGCCACTAAAAAAAAAAAAAAAAAATAAAAAAATTGCTCTGATATATATTTTTTTCTGTATTATTACCAATCGGCGGATTATTGTCAAGGTATGTGTTTTTGATTCATGTGTTTTGTGGCTTGGATTCTTGTGTGGATTTATTTTTTGGTTTTGTTGGAATTTATGGTCCTTGCTTTATTTTTGATTCATTTTTGAACTTTGCCCTTTTTTGTTTGAAAGGTAGTTAGGGTTATTTATATTTATTTTTTAGCACTGTGTGTTATTTAACGTCCCCTCTATCTTCATGTGCCATGTCTTCGTATCTATTATTTGGAGTTTAGAGTTCTTAGTGACTTTTACTGTAGGTGTTTTATCTGTGGTTTCATTGTGAGTCTATGTTCTTAGTTTGTTTATTCACTTTAGATTTTGAACTTTTGTACTCTTGTATTTTTTTTTTTTTGTATTTGGGTTCTAGTTACTGTTTATGGAGTCTATTATTCGTGCTTAGTTTCCTCAGTGTTTTTTAATCTGTATAATTTACTGGTATAATTTATCCTCTAAATAAGTTCCCATTTTATTTTGGTAGCTGTTTCCTGTGTTTTGTGTTTAGTTTTACTTCCTTCTCCAACTCATTGTCTACACCTGTGCCTAGTTTCACCCAAGTGTCTCCACTTCCTTTATCACCCCATGTGTACACATAATCCTGTCTTCCCCCTCAGTCTTTGTTACAGTTTCTGTTAAACACCCCACACGTTTCCCCTCTGTGATCTCATGGACTTATTTTGAGTTAGTGGCATCTAGTTTTAGGACTTTCTTTGGGACTCTATCTTGGAGTCTGAATTTGGGTCTTCGTTTTGCATTTTTGCAACAATTGTTTTTTATCTCTACATTATCAGAAAATCATATAAGATGCGGAACAGAGTTTTTACATTGAATGATAACCATTGCCAAATTGCTGATTTTATCTAACCAGCCCACCAAAAACCAAAGATACTAATTCTGCTACTAGACAGGAGGAGGCAAAGCAGCAAATCTTTCTCAATATGAGTCTGGAACTGACACTAAATTATTTTTCTAAAATTGGACAACTAATTGCTTCCTCTAACATGTATGTTTGGTATAGGTTTTTAATTAATGGATCAACAGTAATGATGGCACAATGACAAATAATGAAAGAGGAGCTTTATCTGATGACAGGCTGGTCCAGCCAATTCAGTTTGCACAAAGACTTCATAATTACCAAAGGTCTTTTCACTTGCTGCAGTCCGAACTCGTTAGTTACACTCAGAAACATTTGCTCTTGTTAGTACCACAAAGTACAAACTGATCAAACTTGGCAGCGGTGAACTGTGGTGAGTTTTCATGCTAATTAAGGCTACAGACTAGGATTTCAAAGCATAATGAGATTTACTCATATGCTGTTCTTTCACAATTGTCTGTCAGAACAAAGGCTGTAGGGCATCTCTGAAATTCTCTGTTAGGCGGGTATTAGCATATTTAAATTCTATGTGTTTACATTGTAGAAGAGTGATGTACAACAATAGCTGGAGTAGGCAGACGCTTACAGAGTCCATCTGAAAAATGAAACCTCCAGTCTTACAATATGTAATTACCCTTCGGGGTATCATCAGTGCGTGCCTGTGGACATACATGTGCGCATGTGTGTGCTGTCAGTGTTTCAGATAAATGAGTAGTGAAATTAGATATTGTTACATCACCTGAAGCCAAACTTGTCCATGGCGATGGCAAAATGTCTCGGCTGGTCGTAGCAGTGGTAGAGGTTGCGGTCGTCCATTGGGATCAGGTCAACATCACTGAAGATGAAGCAGTCATACTCCGCGTCCTTCAAAGCCTCTGTGTAGCCAACATTCAACAACTTGGCACGATTGAAAGTGTCCTCACCCAGCTGCAAGACACACACGAGAGAATATCACATAGACGCAAGGATCTGAAAGCTCTGAACACATAAGAATACAGGGATATGCAGTGTTAGTGAAATAGCCAATGAATTTTTGATCAAATGTACATTATTATAACAACTGTGTCACTGAGATGAGAAACAGAGAGAAGACTATATATAAAGTGTGACATTTTCATTTTACTTCAGTACTAAAAAACAATATTAAAGTGGGAGTACAGGCCCCTGGAGTTATGAATCCGGTCTTTTACATGTTATATGAATGAAAACAACATCTGAATGCACAAGTGCTGCAGGCACTTTTATCATAAACAAAGAAAGAATGAGTCAGGCTGTAGCAAATGAGGTCAGGCTCAAATCAAAGGTGTTTTTCTTCTATTAATCCACTACGAGCTGATGTGTTTATTGACCCCAAGGAAAGATTATTTGCCTGAAACAACCCATCTGCTTCTGAGATTAAAGAAACTCAAAAAATATATATTTTTTGTAATGTCTGCTTAACTCGGGTGAAGTAGAATCATGCAATGTGTGAATGTGTATATGAAGTAATAGATGTTAGATCTGGATAGGAACTGGACCTCAACATTACCGAAGCAGTGATGGATCATCTTGACAGAGAATGGAACAAAAATCAACCAACATCCAAAAAAGAGCTTTGAATGTCCTTCAAGAAGCCTGGAGAACTATTCCTGAAGACTACTTAAAGAAATTACAAGAAAGCTGCCTCAGAGAGTTCAGGCTTTATTAAAGAATAAAGGCGGTCATACCAAATATTGACTTTCAAGCTCATAAGAACTGCGAAAATTCTGTTTTTGCTTTACATCCCGTATTTCCATGTATGTTTGCAAATGTTTCAACAAATCACTGCACTGATTACTATATTTCTAGCAAAATCTAAAGAAATGAGGGGGGATGCAGGACTTTTGCACACTTTTGTCTGGCTGACGGTGTAAAAAATACTTTCTGTTGTGCAGCCTTTTTTGATTTGTTAACACTCACTGGAATTTTCCTTTCATCAACATGTAACGCTAGAGAGCATCGCTGAACATCAATATTTAAGGTCTGCACTGTTAGTCTGAATTTAATGCTTCACGCAGAATGAACTGATGTGTTCATTGACCCTAAGAGACCCTGCTGCTGCAGTGAAATGAATTTATTTTTCAGACATGCATGGCACAGGTTCAACACTTTGGCTAAGATAAATTCTTACCCAGCAGCACACCGGTGTGAGATAGTTGAGGTTAATATATATGACAGTTCAATAATGTACAGGGTACTGTATATCTCACTCTGCAGAATCCTTCTGCAACAACTTGGTAAAGTCCAAGTCTTTGTCTAGCAGCAGGGAGGTCAGCAAGCAAGAAGAGAAGTGACTGCAACCTGAGAGTGTTTGGCACTTTAGCAGTCATCGACCTCGAGAATGCTTTAGATTTTATTTTCCACTTTTCATGACGACTACAGTGAAGAAGAAGAGATCAGGAGTGGAGACAGAGATGCGCCATCAAAAAGGGAAATAAAAATCCATACCCTTTGTTTTGTCAGTAACTGGTGTAACAGACTAAGTCATAAAGGTGGTTTCCCCTCAGGAAACCTTTACCTTACGCTTAGTTTACAGCTAGTACATCTATTTTAGAACAAATTGCCTCAAGCCCCCTTTTTTCTTTTTCTTTCTTTCTTTTTTTTTTTAACATGAACAAATACAGCCTTCCCTGCAACAATTAAAGCTCTACTTGGGTCAGCAACTTCATTTGCCATATGTGCAAAAACCTGCAACACACAGGAAACAAAAGATCTACTTTAATTTCTGAGAGCAAGAGGAATAAAATAAATGTAACCCTATGTCCTAGAAATTACATTCATAGATCGAAAAACTGCTCCCTAATTATGATTTAGTGACAAATATCATCACTGCCTGAATTTTGTGGCTAAGTACCTCTAAAGTGAAGAACTGTATGCCTGCAGGCCAGTGTTCATTTGAGGTTTTATATTAGTTTGGCCAAAAGAGGAGCAATTTGAAGATGCTAAAGAGATGGGCTCTGACCTGTAATGGTAAATTGGCATTAACTGGAAAAAAGCAATGAATGTAAAAGATAAACCTGTAAAATATTTACCACACTAAACACATTAGAGCAATAAGTTGGATAAAAAGAAGTTGATTCTATTTAGACTAAAATTTGAGCCTCTTATGAAGACTTATTCAAAGTCTCCAAGATGTAAGGGGCCCCACATAACAAGAATACAGATTTATGGTAATGAGACTGGGGCCAAGTGCAAAGCTTCAAATTCATGCCATAAAAAAGGACTTCCCATTTGGATTAATGCTCCAGTGGTAATATAGTAGCAGAACAATGACCAAGTGTCACAAATCCTTGCAGTCACACAATCCTTGCCCAAAAGGGAAACCCACCCACTTCTGACAGCAGGGTGAATCTTTCTGCTGTCTGTCCCAACTTCTGTTCAGTTTTCTTTCTTTTTTTTTTTTTTTTTTTTTTTACAGTTTTTGTTTTTGGAGGTACATTCCATGCTGGTGCATTACCTGTTCGAACCGACCGTGAATCAAATACAATGCGTAATCCCTTTGGTAAGCCCACTAATACCTGAGATTTGAGAACATAATCCGTCTGTGCAGGTAACGCACACAAAGAAAAAAAATCTATTGTCACAAATCCAGTGGGTCTCCAAAAATCAGCTAAACTGGTCTTCTGCCTGTTTTTGAACAACAGTGGGTTTATTAGGTTGGAGCCATATCGTATGAGGTCAGAAGAGCAAAACACAACCCAGGAACAAACAGCAGGCAGATCAGAGGCTGCTGATAAGAGGGGGAAAAAGTGGAAACAAGAGCACAGATGATACTACAAGAGTGTATGCACACTGTGTCGAACTTTTGTGTGTTTTCAAATACTACTTTCTACATACTAACAGTCTGACAGCTAGCTGAAACATTTCAACTATCCATACCCTGTGTGGACAAAAATATTGGGCCATACCAATACTCCCAGATATTCCACAATCAACTGTAAGTGGAATTAATGCAAAGTGGAAGCATTTAGGAACTATAACAACTCAGCCATGAAGTGGCAGACCATGTGAGGTTACAGTGCGGGCTCACTGAGTGTGCTAAAGTTACCAGCATTCTGTTGACTTGATAACTGCAGAGCTGCAAAACTCCTCAGGCATTAAAATCAGCACAAAAACTGTGCACCGGGAGCTTCATGGCATGGGTTTCCATGGAGGAGCAGCTTATGTAGGTGTAATGTGTAGGTGGCCCAGTGCTTTTCTGCATGCAGTGTACAGTATGTATATTAAGCATAGTGTAAGAATCATAGGTGTATTGAGAAAGCTGGATATGGCTTGCTAATGTGTCCCAGTGCTCAAAAAAGTCCCCTGTGGCTGAAAAGCATTCTTTCCCATAGACCACCATCAGCATAAGACATCTGCAACTCCAAACGAGATTAATTAACTACGCTTTTGTTCATTCATTTTTTAAATCAGATTTTTTTTTTTGATATTCCCAAAGCCTAGAAAACCAGTTTTAAAGTGTGTGTGTGAGACACCATCCCAATTTTAAGTCTATTGGTTGCCTGTAGAGGTAGGGACTCTAGGAGGAATACAATATGCATGTGCAGTGAGAAGGAAACTAGAAAGCTTCTTTGGCTTCTGAACTCAGTGAGCAACAGGCATCATTTTGGTGTCCGGTGTTCAGTTTTTACACTTAATATTATATTATTTATTATTTGTCACACAGCACAGAGATGCAGACTGAGAATCCCAGCTGTGCACACAAACAGCCAAACAATGATGCAATCAAGAAGACCTGGACTTTCCAATATTTCCAGTGTTTGTCATCTTATCTTCACTGTCTGCAAATATCTCTCAAAACAGTTTATTGAACACTTTCATAAACTGCACAGAGCAGCTAAGTATAAAGAGGTGACTACTGTGCCCCAAATCCTTGTCCAGTAAACCACTCGCCCGTGATGGGAAAACCCCTGCTCAGTGCAGGTTTACAGGCCTAAGGGTGCACTCTGGCCAAACTTTCTATAGTCTGTAGTCTGTGGCAATAAGGCTGTGTGGATTGTGATAGATATTTCTTGAAAATCTAGTGGAGTTTTTAATCAGAAGTTTAATCATTTACAAATGGGCTACAAATTAGTATTTATCTATTTGTAACCACAATAATCCAAACAATGGACCCAATTTGAAATTTTCAAGTTTAAAAAAAAAAATCATTGAAAATAAGCAAAGATAGATGAATGAAATCTGCTTTTGCATGTTACTGTAGAAGGCTTAAAATGTTCCTTTCTTCTTTGGGTTCTAGATGGCGGCTGGTCCAAGTGGTCGATCACGTAGCCAGTGCGCTGCTGTGGATGTCGAGCTGCCTCAGTGACATTCTTCCAAGTCTTTCGATCAATGGAACCGCTTCTAGTTTGCTTGAGATCAAATCGTTGGCCCTTCAAGTTGTCCCCTGTCGGTTTGGTTCATGTTTTCTTTGCACACTGGAATGTTTAGTTAAGAGACTGAATGAGATTCAAAATGAAAGTGCAAGAGGATCGAGGTAGCTGGCCTTCAAACAGTCTGGGAGTGCTATGTTTTTCCCAGCTGATGAGCTCATATATCTTTACAAAAACCCACCCCTCTTTTTTTGTGCTCCTAACCTCATTAAGCATTATTGCTGTCATTGTTTATTATTTTATTAAGACATCTGTGTGTGAACCTCCCAGCGACTGCACTTTATGGTGCTCTACATCTTCCCTAATCACTTCATGCCATAAGCGAATTGGGCAGCAGGACGTGAGGTAAACTGACACACGCTACAATGGACAGGTAAACAAAGGCAGTGGGACTGATGGATGCATTTATATGTCTGAATTAATAACAGATTCATGCATACTTTAGAAGGTGTTTTATTTTTTATTGTATACATTTTTTTTTTAAATGGCGAGAAAGCACATAAAAAAGATGGTGCAGTCTTTCTCTTTCTGCTCCATTGTCGGGCTTTTTCAGCATTGTTTGTTTTCTTTTTGTTTATTTTTTTTTTTTATGCTGTATTTTCTCTACTGCCAGCCTCATTTTCCAGTTTTGTCTTCAGGCTGTTGTTTTCTGACCAAAACCCGTCTTCATTTTTTCTCACCCAGGATGCACTGGAAAGGACTGCTCAGCCACAATTTGCCTACAGTGGCCCACAGGGGACAGTGAAACCATTCATGTGTGAATATTTGACAAATCAACAAATTACAGGGCGAAATGCAGAAAGGGTACTCCAATTTAGCGGAGAGCGATTTTTTGGCTCCTCATTTGCAATTTCATAAGCATCTTTTAACTTTCAAGGACATTTCTGCTCCATTAATTTTTGATCAGGCTCTACATAATACAGTGTGCATATGCATGCGAGCATGCAGCCTCAGCCTTGTGTAAATGAGTTTACTGACAAGTGTGACAAGTATGTGTGCCACAAAAAATTGTTTTCTTCAGTTTGCTGAGACCTCTTCAGCTCACACTTGGAGGGAATATTGCAAAAAAGAGTAAACAAGAAGCTCCCAAGACAGAATTTCATCAGGCTGCATGCTTGAAAACATCTACTCTGGCTGAGGTTTTGTGTTTTGCATGTGTGCTTATTTCTGCCACCTCCGTTCATACTGTATGCTGCATAGTTAACTAAAAAACAAAGCAAGTAGCGGTCACCATGACAAATTTTGTTCTGCAGGGATGCTCTTTAAATTACATTTAGTACTACCGGAAGTGAAACTATGTAAATGCAAAAGGCTTTTTAGTTCATTGTGCAGTAATTGCTATATTTAAATAAAAGACTATTGTGTGCTGACAGTTTTGTGTTATTACAGTAATCTGGCAAATCAATGGTGATTGCCATAAGTGCACTATCACTATAAAATCAAAACTTTTAAGTGCACCCTTCACTTACAAACAACCAGAAACATCATTTACAAGGCGGTGTTTACTCGTTACTTATTTAAAGTGTAAATGTAGACAATAAACGGAATCAGTCAAATGTTGAGCGGAATTGTAAATATGGAAAACTGCAAACTGCCATTCTGAAAATGTAATTAGCTGCTTGACATTTATTTGGTTTTATTTCTTATCATATCCATGTTTGGATTTGTGAATATTCAATTCAATTCAATTTTATTTTATTTATATCACGTCAAATCACAACAAACAGTCGCCTCAAGGCACTCATTTAATATTTTGTTGAACTCTCTTTAGCTTTGATGACAACATGCATTTACTGTGGCATTGTGTCAATAAGCTTATGCAATGTTACAACAGAGCTGCATTGATTTTTCACTTAGATCTAATACTGGGAGTGTTAGACCAGCACATCCGAAAGATGGTGGCCAACCCATGTGTGAAAATGATGTCTCATGTTCTCTGAGCCACCCTCTCACAGTTTGAGACTAATTAATCCTAGCATCATCGTCTTGGAATATGCTCGTGTCATCACTGAAGAAAATAATCCACTGATAGAAAAATCTGGTCATTCAGGACATTCAGGTAGTCAGCTGACCTCATTTTTCGGGCACATAATGTTGCTGAAACTAGACCTGACCAACTGCCCCTACAGGTTTGTACGGTACGCACCAGCCATGATGGTTGCATCACTTCACCCGCCTCTCTTCTTACCCTGATGTGCCCATCACTCTGGGACAGGGAAGATCTGGGCTCATCAGACCACAAGCCCTTTCTTCTAGCTCCAGAGTCCAATCTTTATGTTTCTCAGCAAACTGAAGCCTTTTTTACAGATTAGCCTCACTGATAAGAGGTTTTCTTAAAGTCACACAGCTGTTACAGTAAGTCCCAATCCCCTGAGCTCTACTGTTGATTTTTTAAAATTTGATTTCACCAAATGTTTAAGTGATCTCTGATCACAATCAGTCAAGATCTTTCTTACTCGATGGTGATGGTTCACTACTATCCTTCCAGATTTTAATAATGCATTGGGCAGTTCTCAACCCTTCTTTTCCACAACCATGGGTTATGTCTTCCTACATGACTGTTTCCTTAATGAGAAGCTCCTCATTGCATTAGGTAGGTTTTTGGTGAGGTAGTGTCACTCTTTACATGCTAATTACTCTTCTAGGTACTGTAGTTGCCAACTTTTTCAGTTTATGGTGGTTTTATTAGCATTTTTCCAGAAGGAGGATGCCTGCATGTAGAGAATAAAGGCACTAAAAGAAGGTGAAACTAAACCCCCAGAAAAAGTAAAGTTTCAGGGTGTAAAATGAGCACAGGGTGTCCACATAAACAAGATTATAGACAAGCTAGCTTCTGCAGAGCTGACTGCTAGTGAATATATGGTGGGTAGTTGGTAACTGGGATAAAGTGAAGGCAGCAGCTGGGAAAGTGAACTGCTGGCGTAAATCAACAGCTGTCTCAGAAAAATATGGGTGGGGTAATTGAAAGGAAAACACTCATCATCTAGCAACACAGTGTCCAGTCGCTTCACTGTAGAGGCTGAGTGACTGACAGCAGGAAACCCTGGTGCGTGTCGTGGTTGTTGGCAGCTCCCTGTAATGTGTGTGTGTGTGTGTGTGTGTGTGTGTGTGTGTGTGTGTGTGTGTGTGTGTGTGTGTGTAAGAGAGAGACAGAAAGAGGAAGAGAGAGGCAGGATTTGTGTGTCTACTCAGACCTGACTGGTGGGAATGACTTCAAAACAAAACATGCTTTAACGAACAATGTGGATACCAACAGTGATAATTATTCCAGAAATCTTTAACAATGCCTCTAAAAGCTGCTTTGTATTAAAATCTTCAGTGATGAGCTTTTGAACACCAGCAGAGCTTTAGCAACTTTTGTGAAACCGATCATTTATCACCTCAACAAACCTGAAAAAACAAACAAAAAACCCTCATTATGAAGAACCACCAGTGTTGGAGTTCTGATAAAAAAAAAAAAAAAAATTAACATCACTATATCCCAGGTGTGCAATTTACTCTTGGGTTGTCACAGTGTTGAATGTGATGTGTCCTAGACGTGACTACTGTCCCACAATATGACCCCATGGTTCATTTATCCAAGGTCTTAATACAACTTGTGGTAAAAAACGACCTGTTTTTCGTTTTTTAATTTCCATTTTGAAAATGAAAAACTAAAAACCAATCGGTTTTCTAAATGGAAAAAGGTAGAAAGTAGATGGACCTTGCACACGTTCCACACCCAAAATCTTTCATTCTGCATAGCCAAATACCTTCACAAGCACCCTTTTCCAACATTTACGAGGTACTGTAGAACATTAAGGTACTGTATTTTAGCCCAAACCATGTTCTTTTCTAACTAAGCAGAACTGGTGGTGCCTAACCTAACCTGGCAGTAAGTGAAATACAAAATTTTAAAACTGTACCAGATAAGAGCCAAACTCCTTGGTGAAAGGCAGTTATGTTTATGCCAGCACCAACCCGCCTGATTCTTAACACTTTTACAATCTGTGGTTGTTTCAGATGACTGACAGGATTGTTTAGTCGGGGAACTTGTTACTGCTTTCAGAGATTTCACAGTATTTTAAGGATTTGAAACATATGTGACATCACCTCCTCTGAGATAGGTAAATATTACAGTTAAAAGTACAGCTCTTGCAAAATTATTGCTGGCATAGCTTAAATCCTTTAATCCAGTAAGTCATTTTGTAAATGTCACCTTATCAAGAGAAGTGTTTCAAAGGGAAATAATTATCGAAGCACACTTTTTTTTAAAGCAATGTTAGGGAAAACATCTGCACATGGTTACACTATTAAACCAGCCAGCACTAAAACTACTTCAGTCCATGAGGCAGAGGCAAAGTAGAGCTGTTTCCACTCTTGCTTGGCAGCAACATTCATACAATCAATTTTCATGGCCTCTGTGATATCTCCTGTTCTTTTTTCCCCTCTGTGGGAATCCCCATGATCATTTTGTAAGTGTTTAACTTTTTACCTTACACCGTAATGTCAACAGAAGCTTTTGAAGACATGAGAGAAGAAATGAATGTTTTTTTAAGTCAATAACATAGAGTACATACATATTTGTCATGGGTCATCAAATTAATCCGTTAATGTAAATTATTCTTAAGTATCAGGATCTTCCTGTAACTGCTATTATTTGCAGGTGATTAATAGTTTTGCAGAAAATATGGAGCCACATTATATCTAACAAAACATTTTGAAGAAGGAAATGTGATTATTGCAGCTGTTACTGGAGTTTTGATCACAGCCTTGATATCTGAGTAGTCAAAAAGCTGCTGATAGGCTAAGGATAATATAAGCCTAATCTTTTTAGATAAATACATAAGATTAACCTAAAATATGGTTTTCTTTTTGATTGAGTCACTTGACAGTTTGACAAAACTGTATATTCTTGTCTTTGGAAATGTTTTTAGAAGATCTTTTCCCCTCTTTAATTGTGTGATGGTAGGAAATGAAGGGCAAGGGAATACCATGCAATAAAATCTCCATAGCTGGGCACCAAGAATGGTAATGGTTCACATTAGCCAGCAAGGCCAACCTTGGAACCAGTATTTGGGAAAGCAGATGGAGTTTCAACATGGAATAGCAATTGGGCAAACTCCATCTGCTGATGGGAATCACATGACTTGTTCCAAAAAAAAAAAAAAAAAAATCCAGAGCAACCAGTTAATGAACCTTCAAAGCCCACTGCTACCATTTAACAGATGCAGCAAACCAGAAATATCATCTTTTTCATGAGAGGTGGTGAATCTTGACAAAGTGCCACGTAAACTGGAAACTGAGAATGTCAAAGAAAAGCTGTGCCTCACAAAATGCAACAATACAGTTTTAAAGGTGCAATTTTTACTTTGAAGGTGAATCGGTGTTTGCGATTGCGGCAGTCTGCTAGACACCAAAGCATTTACAAGGACGGTTTACGGTGAATCACATATACCTCTTTGCGACCGATTTCACCTAACAGCTGCCAGCAACCATTCACCAACCAGTTGGAGAATACACATTTTTCCCCACCAGCGGCTGCCAAGAGGTCTCAGACTCTCGGTCTACGTGACTCAGGCCAACATCTCTCAAATTAACATTCATCAGATATTTATTTATTTACATTTTTGAATTTGTAGTCTTCTGATGCAACTGATGCCAACACATAGTAGCATAATTCAACAAAATTTTATTTATATACCACTAAATCACAACAGTCACCTCAAGGCAAAACAAAATATTAAAAAGTATAAAATCAGCATCATTCCCCTTTAAGGGGGAAAAGTTATTTTGTTAAATGATGCAATATGGTGATGAAGCTGTAATTCAAACACTTTGCATCCAAACTCGATTCGATATAGCGTGAAATTTTGGTTTCAGATTAAGTAGCAGGATAATTAATTTAAAGTGCCTTCGGGCACTTCTGTTAGAAAAATACAATATAAAACAGCAATAGCAAAGAAAGAAATTAAGGGAATTAACATTTGCCATATCCAATCTAATTTAGCTTCTGTTTGCCCTCAAACGTCCCTCTAACTTCACAGCGTTCACTGCCTCTTCTATTCACTCTTTGACTTCTCAGCTCCCATGGGAGAAAGGTAAATCTTCTTCCACCTCTCCAATTGCCTGCACTTCCTGCTCTCGGGTCATCAGTTACATTTATTTTCTCTCTGCTCCTCTCAAGCTCCTTGCTCTGTCTGTCTCTGGCAGGTCTTCCCTGGTGTGTCTGCAGTAATCTGGTCAGTGTCAGCCTCTCTCTCCCTACATGCCCTCGGAAAACCAATTAACCCTATCAGCCATATCTGAGTATCGCCAGATAAATCCAGTACTGCTGCCTCTATGAAAGAGAGAGAGAGAGAGAGAGAGAGTGTTTGTGTGTGTGTGTGTGTGTGTGTGTCATGAAGAAAAATATATAATGTAACTTTCTTCTAGGCCTGGTCATAGCACACACCTATATTGTTGTTTTCACGGAGTGGGATTAAGGTACAATCAGTGCTCTTCCTGAATGTCACCAGATCGTCAGATCAAGTGTGGGTGTTTTTGAATGTTATGTTTGCATGTCCATGCACAAAAAGTGTCTATGTGCGTGCAAGTGAGTGTGACAGGATTTCAGCCCCCTGCAGACACACAGAGGTGGGGACCCCTGTCCTGTCATTTGGCCAGTCGGCCAGCGCGGGGAAAGAGAGACCACAGGAAATGAAGAGATTTCACCTCTTCTCACTTAATGGTGATTTAGTTGAACACATGCGTGGGTGTGTACACGGTTGCCTCTGTGTATGTGTATGTGTGTGTGTGTCTGTGAGATCTGTCCAGTCATATAGATAACTAGCTATGGCAGTTTGGATTTTTTAATTGTTTTTTAAATACATAAAAACTGTAAGTGTACAAAAAAACCATTGACTTACTATGGCATACTTAAGAAAAATTTTAACATAGTTATTAGTCATTGCTACTTGAGGGCAAGAGCGATCATGCTAGCTGACTAAATTAAGTGAGCATGAATTTAATCATCTGTTTTTCTTTTTAGCATTTTTGGAAAATATCATTACAATGGCTTATCATCACTTACTATACCAGGACTATAATCACCAGCCACTTTATTAGCTACACCTACTCAACTGCTTGTTAACAGAAATATCAGCCAATCATATGGCAACTCAGTACATTCAGGCATGCAGACATGGTCAAGACGACCTGCTGATGTTCAAACTGAGCATCAGAATGGGTAAGAAAGCTGATTTAAGTGACTTTTAATGTGGCTTGAGAAAAATTGCTAACTTGTCTGCCTATCTGACTCTCAGTTTCTGCCACAACATTCGGATGGGTCAGAATTTGGCATAAACACAAAGGTATAGATCCATCCTGTCATTCTAAGCTATGACAGTTTAGGCTGCTGCTGGTGGTGTAATAGTGTGGGGTATATTTTCTTGGTACACTTTGGGCTCCTAAGTACCAACTGAGCATTCTCATTTAGCTTATCTTTGGGGTGTGGTGGAACAAGAAGTTTGCATCATGGATGTGCAGCTGACAAATCTGCAGCAACTGTGTGATGCTAGCATGTGGACCAATATGGACCAAAATCTCTGAGAAATATTTCCAGCAGTTTTGAAGACAAAAGGTGGTCCAGCCTGGTACTAATGAGGTGTAATTAGTAAAGTGGCCTTTACTCAGCTGAGCATGACTTTAGCTTGGGACCAGTTGGCTGTGTCCATAAAACCAGACATATGAAACATTAAAGACTCAGTCTGTTACACTGTTTCCAGCCACTCGTGAAGCTAATTTAATTAATGAGCTGGTTATCACTGAAAATATCTGCTGGTGAACGGCTGTCATTTCAGCTCTTCAAATTCGAGGGTTGCCAGCTAGAAAGAGGGTTCTTTTGTTTGCTCTATGTGAAGTGAACTTACTGTTTAAACATTATTCATTTTGAGTGGTAAATCCACAAGTACTAAAATCTGAAACTGGAAAGTGACAGCTTGACAGGATTAACCACTAAATTGTTGTTTAAAAATGATATGAGACAGGGAGCAAGTGATAAAGAGAGCTACCATGTTCATCAGAGCCTGTATGAACACTAAATGCGCTCGGCCATGTGTTCTTAATAAAAGATGATGATCCCTTCATTTCCCCACTACCTGGGAAACAGGAAGCTCATCAAAGCTTGATTAGATACTGCAGTCAGCCTTGCACACACAAACACAGACACTGCCGGCCCATGTATATCTAATTCATAACCTTACAGTCTTCAATCATATCCGCAGCAGTGTGCTTTCTGCTTTATGAGAGCTTGGCACAGAACACAAACACTGAGGAGAGAAGAGTGTAACAGAGTTGGCGTGGGGCCAGAATAACTAATTTGCTGTAATGACTTTCTGGCAGTTCTGACACAAAGGAGCTCCCACATAAAGTGAGAGGCCGGGCCACGATGGGCAATTCAATTACGATTCCGTCACAGTAGTCGATAGTCGCAGATCAGGGCAACATCAACACGACAGCCGGCGACGAAACGCTACACTGCTGTGCTGAAACAATGAAGCAGGTAACGTTTTTTTGTGAGTAAATAAATCCAGGACACTTCTCTAATATCCTGCACAGGAACTTTTGGTGGTTTTATTGCAGAAATCTGGACCAAGATGTCCATATGGAAATAACAAGTGAAAGTGCAGTACAGCCCACTATGTGTTTTTCATTTCTCAGGTATCGCATGGAGGATTTGGCATCAATTAGATCTCCTTTTGAGATGGAGAAATCAGAATTATTCTTCAATCTGTCTGACACAAAGTACGTGTGATGCTTTTATTCCTAATTAAAGGCTCAAATAATTTGAAATGCTCACTGCAAAGGTTACAAATCCTCAAGAGGCCAAAGCTGAAATTGGCAATGGAAATTAAAACAAAGAGCTTGAATCAGTTCCTTGTTGTAAAATCCCATTTCTCCAGTGCTCAAACAATTATGAATTATATCTGCCACAGCCAAATTATCCCAAGTCTGAACAAAAAAGTAGATCACATTACATCAAAGAAGTCCCTCAGCTGCTCCAGAATATTCTGGTAGAGTATTCTCTCTACCTTCCAGCCATGAAGTAACCTTAAATTTGTCCTAAAAAAATTCTCATATTCATAATGTATAAAAAAAAACAGTGCATAGTGTGACAGGAAAGTCAAACACACAAAATTATCATTTGGCTCTGCTATTATTTTCAACTCTTGGCTCTTCTGTCTGCTTATTGTTGCGGGTTTACACCATCCATCTTTTCTGTTTTCATCCAAGAAAAAAAAAACACCTCTCATCCACAACCGGTCTGCTACCAAGTTATCACAAAACAGCAGGCAGACAAGTGGACTACGCAGAGGGTGTTTGTCGTAAAACATTTATGATCTAAATCTCCTCAACAACTCCTGGATTCTGCATCTAAATTTCAGAAAAGGTCAAAAAAGGATGTGAATTTCATCATCAGCCTTTGAACCTGTGCAGCCCAAAGACTCTGTAAGGAGAAGTGCACTGCACAGTGCAATAAACACTTAGCTTTCATTCACTGTATGCATTTCATGATGCTTGTGCTATATTCCTTATGTTTGGTCATATTCTTATTTGGCACTTTCACATATTCATATTGTAGTACTGCTAAACACAACAGACAAAACAAGAGAAACCCTGTAAATGAACAGGTATGTTTATATACTTTTCTGTAGAATTCACATTGGGATATTCATCCTATTTATCTTTGGGATGCCAACTAGCTGTCTTGAAAACACTGATTCTGCTTTCAGGCTTCAGTCACGCAGGCCTAGAAACTGGACGGTGACCCCCTTGGCAACCACCGATTGCTAGGATAAATTATGCATTGCCTAACTGGGTGACGAGCGGTTGCTGGAGGTTGCAGGCAGTCGCTATAGCTGAAAACTGTTGCAAAGAGGGTGCTGCACCAAATACGGAGGTCACTAGCATATTACCACAGTCACCTATAGTTTGTATAAAAGACACCAACTTGACTGCAAACATTTGTCAACTACTTGCTGTACTGTAGTTGGCACTGCAGTGAGACTTGAAAAAAGCATGACGCACAACGGATACACAGACCTTCAAAGTCAGAGTTGTGCCTTTTGAAACATGTCAGCTTCTTTTTCACACGATCTCAAGGTTAATTAATGCTCATTGGGTAGTTGGTGAGTAAAGTAAAGTAGGCATCGTCCATGCAAACCGCACCCTCTTTGTGACCTGTTTCACCTGCCGACAGCCAGATACCACTCGTCAACAAGTTGGGGAATGCACATTTTTCTGTAGCAATGTGTGTGTGTGTGTGTGTGTGTGTGTGTGTGTGTGTGTGTGTGTGTGTGTGTGTGTGTGTGTCGCTGAGGCCTAAGCTGTAACTATATTTATCTTCCTGCAGAGAAGCTAAGAAACTGACCAGATAACATGCAGCTCAGTGGAAATCTGACTAATGCGCGAAGCAGAGACACATGTGAGGCCTAAGAATATCATGTGGCATTTGACTAGAGAGTGACAAACCACAGTACAGTTAGCAGTGCCCTGTGATGACAGCGTAAGTCAGAGAGAAAACCAAAGAATGACTGGCACTGAACCAGATTCATCAACATGACAGCATAAGCCAAAGAGGAAGAGGGTAAGAAAGAAAGAGGAAGACTGACAGACAGAACAAATGATGAAATAAAGGGAGAGGGCGAGAGGAAAAGAAAAATATGATGATGATGATAATAACAGAGTAGCTGCCAAGACAAATGACAGCAAAGGTTAGAGCTGCCCTGTAGGGCTTGGCTGACATGTGTCACTCAGAGAAAAAGCACTCATGCAGAAAATACACACGCACGCACATACTAACACACCAAAATGTCCTCACTGTGATGCTCTAAACCTCAAACATGTCCTCACTAACATAACTGTAGCATATGGACCTGCTCTTGTAGACATACGGAGCTTTGGTTGTGAGAAAAAAAACTGTGATGGTCTAAAAACAAGACACACACACACACACACACACACACACACACACACACACACACACACACACACACACACACACACACACACACACACACACACAAAAGCAGATACCGTACTTAGGAATTATCACCTGACATGTGAGACTGGCAAGCCAAAGCAGAGTGGCAGGGAGGTGAAGGGCAGAGAATCAAACCCACCTGACATTTTGACAAATACGGGCCAGATGCTTGCTGTGACTTGTTGCTTTGACCTACTGTGTCAGACCTGCTCTCACAGACATACTGTATGCGTCTCTGGTTGTAACAACCCAACTGTGATGCTGGAAAAAAAACAAAACAAAACCAAACCAAACCAAACAAAGCAAAAAAGGGATGTTTTCAATAAGTACCTTTCTGTGTCGGGCCTCAAAGTCATAGTGCGCCTCATCACATCCAACCTCTCCAGCATCAAGGGCACTCACTACACACCAACGCTAACACAGTCAGCTGGAAACAATTTTCCTCCCAAACACCTCTGCTGCAGGGAACATAATATTCACTGTGGAGCAGCTACAAACAAGCCTGATGAAAGTATTAGAGCAACTGGTAAAGTTCATCCAAAAAATGCAAATAACACTTGAAAGTAGTTGGTACGTTGTGTATTATATCATACACATTTTCACACCTATAGTTCGTTTACTCTGATCTGAATCAGTTCATGAGTTTGGAAACCAAAATGTGTCACTACAAATGTTCAGTCAGCTCAGCGGCCAGATGAATGTAGGGCACAAACAAACGTAAATACAGGAACAAGCTGCTGTTTTCTGGACTAGTGGATAATATGGAGAGTTTACATTCATCTTATGGCTAGCTGCTACAGTTTGTGGTCTCTATGATCCTGAGCTGCAGCCTAGAATGCAAAGCATACGTGGCTACAAGGTGTTTAGCTCAGATTGGCAGTATACCCCTGGTGGCTGGGTCAGATTGAGATCAGATCATGTTGTCACCGTAAAAAAAACACTCTGGAGTTTGTTTGGAACCGGACTCCTCCTGAGGCTCTCGATGTGGCTATTTTGTTGTGATTGTTTGTTGTGATTACTGTGTTCACATCTGCATAAATGAACCGCATCAAGGGAGAAAATGAACCAAAGCGCAGGTGTTGAAACACTCCAAGTGTGCAACTCTGCCTGTTTTAGCCATAATTCGAATTAAAAAAAAAAAAAGGAAAAAGGCATTAAGTACAAATACCAGGGAAGGCTGCACCTAACAATGCCTTGATTTGAAATGAGATAGGCAACATTTTTTGGGCATCGTTAAAGAAATAAATCAACAGTAAACTTTCAGCATTTCAAGATGTCTGAAAAGAAACCTGCACATTCTCTATTTTTAGGCTTTATCTGTGATTATAGCATTTAAGTAATCAAAGGTCTTTTCATATCAGAGCAGGTGACTCATGAATGTAGTATGAAGACTGAAAAAGTCTGTTTGCTTCCACAGGGAAAAAACCCCAAAAAACTGGGAAATAACATGGGGCACATGTGAAAAGGCAAAAAACAAACAAACAAACAAACAACAACAACAACATACAAACCTAAGTTTGCTCAAATGACACCATTAGTCACAAAACTGCAGAACATGCCGCCATGTGAGATGAGCACCTGGTAGTAGGGCAAGCTTGTCATATCAAATGTGCAGCCATTATAGCAACACTTCAGCAGAATAGAAACTTTTTTCTTACTCTGATACTTCATCATGTCTCTATTTCCCTGATCAGTCGAGGTTAAATCTTTCCAACATCTTTCAGGTAAGACACAAACACACAGAGGCCGGATTACATGCAAAACCTACAGCTCGACATGACTCATCCTTCCCCATTTCCCATCAGGACCAATATGGGACACCATCTGCCTCACCCTAATAATGACTGAGCCTTCTCCTCTTTCCCCATCACTCTGAGATATTGCTCAGCTTGAGTTTTTACTCAAGCAAATAAGGAATGAGTCAATCTCCAATCTCACTGGAAGAATCCGGAAACATTGCTCAGTCAGTGAATAGACAAAGAGACACAGTAATAAGACAAGCTAATAATGGTGTAATGATTCTCTTCTTGGAATTGTTTCTGGTGAATGAAAGTAGGAAAGCATGAAAAACACGCTTCACTGCGCGTGTTTCGACAAATGGGGGAAAGGATTCAACATTTTAGGGATGCTGTAGATGTTGTAAAGTATGTGTGAGTTGATATGGCTGACTTTGATGTTTCTCTATTTTAGCCTCCACTGTTTTGGTTTAAGAGCCAACATCTGAGGTGTGGTTGACTGTGTATGAGCGATTCTCACATATGATTATGCTGGCACTTTGAAACAGTAGATGGAGAGTGTTAGCAACTATAAAATTACACTGACAGACTTGCTGGAGACAGTACCAAACAGTTCTAATTCTATTACAGCTTCAGTCACACATAACAGGACTAGAGATTGTAATACCTATACTGAATTTCCCAAATCTTCCCTTTAGCATATGCCCTACAGTAAGTGCAATATTACTTAAAAAGACAAAGAAAATACTGAAACTAAAGAACTAAACTAAAACTAAACATGTTTAAATAATAAAAGCTAAATCGTCACAAGCAAAGCCACCCTGGAACCTAACTGAAATTAAAATGAATTAAAAACAAGAAGTCAAAATGAAATAAAAATAAAAACTAATTACAAAACACAAAGCTATAATAACTGTACTTCACTGCTGCAACACTTCAGAAGGCATAGTTTCACTACCGCTTGGGAAATACACATTTTTCTCTAGCAAACTGTGGTTGTTAAGGGGTCACTGACACTTCTCTAGGCCTGCCTGACCGGCGCCTTAGTTTTATTATTTGATATTATTATAATATCATCATGCTGGTCTCTGTCTGTTTCTACAATTATGAATTTCTAAACTTTAAACAGCACTTAATAAAGGTGTTAGCAAAAGGTTCTGTTTACACATTCAGCAAAACAACTAACACAGACTCCTGAAAAATAAAAATCAATGATTCAGTTTCCTTCTTCTTCTTGCACAAATCCTGATTTGTTACTTTCATTTTCTGTTTGCTGCTGTCAGTCACCATCTTCCTGCCATTTGATGACAGGTGAAAGAACAGCAAAGCTGATGTTTAGCAAAAAATTTTTAAAAAATCCTCGATAAAACTATAGCGAGATATTAAGAGGCTCAGTTGAGCTGAAGAGAACTGGAGAGTTGCGTTCAGTGATTTTGACCCTTTGACCCTTGACGTTTGTGATCAGCTGTTTTCTTTATTGACTAAACCTGTGTGCTTAAGGGAGATCACATTTCCTGAAGCACACAGTTTGAGAGAAAATTTACCTTGGGGCTCCTTTCAGGAATTATCTCAAACCTCTGCTGCAATTTTTAGAACGTCACATAACGAAAAGCCAACCAGTCGGTGAAAACCCTGTGAAGCATCTCCATGTTTGTCAGTCCCACATTAGAAGTTTAGTATAACTCACCTAAGACTCAAACTTTGGGAGATTTTTAGGATTCAGTGGCATGAAAATTTACTGTTACTGCTGTCAGAGTGAAAGGTGGCCCAAGAGTGAGAAATCACATTTCCTATTACCCTGACACCTACACACCACACACAGACGATCTAGTATCAGAGAGAGAGTGAAGATTAAGAGCAGTATACCACCCATTATTTACAAACAGTTTTTCATTCTTTCTCTTCATTAATTTAGCCTATATTTCTTACTTTAGACTTATCTGTGTCAGCAGATAAACTCTTAATTATTGATGATGAGGATGCTTCATTAATTATTTTGTTCAAGGGATCATTATTTAGTCGCATATTTTGTCACATGCTTTCATGCCTTGATTTTTAAAAGAAGAAAAGCTGTTTGACACTCCTTCCTGTTTCCAAATTAACTTTTGGCAGCCAACATTTAACAAGAAATAAGAATATATATATATATATATATGCTATTTGAAGCCAGTCAAAACAAATAAATTAACCCTCCATCGGCTGATAGATGTCCAATGAGGGTTTATCAATTTGTATGTTGCTGTGAAAGGAGGGGTGCAAAAAGAGCCCAGGATGTGTCTGTTTTTGGGGTTTTTTTGGAAACATGGCTTCTGTGAAATGGGCTCTAATTAAAATAGTTATTTGCATCACCATGATGCCCCCCCACCCTCTTTATTTTCCTTTTTTTCCTTTTTACTTCCAATGATTAAGGTGCCATTTACTTTACTTATTATCAGCATTCCACTGGATGGAGATAAGCTCCTCATGGAGCAAAGAAACATAAATCAGACTCTTCAAACAAATGTGCAGTGGATGTAGTCTGCAGAGATATGCAGCATGAGCTATTGAGATGTTAAGGCTGCCCTATATTATTCATAGCCATGTATAGCTGGGGTCAACAACATGGCTGCTTTGGGAATGAGAGGTCTAAAAGCACTGTATCATTATAGATAAATTTTATAGCCCTCAGCTGAATTTCATCCAAGTGAATTATGTCCCATACGTTAGCTTGATGTCTGCAGAAGGCCAAAGGGTTTTATACCTCTTCAGTATGGATAAGCTAGAAGAGTGCTTAGCTGATATGGAGCATGCATGTTGGATAATAAAGCTTTATACAGTATTTACAACTTCAGCTGAATATTCAGATTGCTCAGATTAGATACATCTATCTATACTATACTTTCTCTGCCTATATGTGAACTGCATTATAAAGGAGCTACTAAGTTTTATCTGTTCCCTTGTTGTATTAAACACATCCATCTATAACATTTCACCATTAGTAAAGCTAGTTATTGCTCATATTTTTTTCAAAAATCCTTGTGACAAATTACATTTAAAATGCCCTTTTGTCCATGTTATACATTTGTATACTTGTATTTTTATCTTGGTCAAAAGTGGCAGAAAATGTGATATGACTCAATAACATGGTTGTTACAGTTTCAGTCACCTTAAACCAGGGGTGCCCACACTTTTTCAGCTCGCGAGCTACACGCAAAGCTAGCATGGTTAAATGCGCGTGTGTAGGGTGGTGACGAAACGGATGGATGACAGTTCATCAATCATCTTCTACTTCGTTTAATGCCGTGCAATCTACATTTTCCCCCCAACTCCACTGGGGGTGCCATGCGATCTACCTGCACACCTCTTGCGATCGACCAGTAGATCGCGATCGACGTATTGGGCACCCCTGCCTTAAACCATTCTGAGATTGAGAAAAACTGGATTTTTTTTTTTAACACAGACATTTCATGTTATGCTAACAAAATTAGCTTCAAAAAACACTTTTGCCTGAATAAAAAACAAGACACAAGAGACAACTACTCAACAAAGTAAAACAGGAAGTACAGTATGAGAATTCAACCAAACACAGACACAAAAACTCCCACTAAATCTTTTATACCAAAAGATCAGAGGGGAGGCAAAATAATCAACTAAAAACAGAACAGGGAAACACAAGAATAAACAGGAATAAACAACTAACATCAAAAACCAAAGATCATGATACGTTCAATAGTTACTGACAGATTTTAGAGTAATAATGCTATAGTCACACTCGAGAAAACAATGGCTGGAGACTGTGGCATGATCTACTGCAAAGAGACACATCACACCTCTCATTGGCTAAGATTGATTGCAACGTGTTGGCAATCTGTCTGCATCAGGGTTATAATAGTTTTGGATTTTACATTATAGTTTAGTTTTAGTTAGTTTTTACTTTTTTTTCTCTAATTCAGTTAGTTTTAATTAGTTTTCAGAGTGGTTTTGCTCGTTTTTATTAGTTTTTATTTTTGGTTTCATGCTTAGTTTTAGTTAGTTTCAGTTAGTTTCAGTATTAGTTTTAGTATTTTCATACCTGATCAGGTGCAAGATTCAAGGCGCAAAAGTGACTATTGTGTAATGAAAACTTGACAAAAGATACAGTTTAAAGAATTATAGTCAACAACCAACTGTTCACAAGACATGCTAAATGTGTGTAATATTAAGGACACACATGAACATCAACAGGGAGAAACAAAGAAAAACATGAACTCCCAAACTCAATAAATTCTACAATAAACTCCACAATAAAGTTCAGCATCAGTGCAGCAGATTAATAACGCCTACATGTGGTGTTAAACAAAAACAAACTCTTTGAAGGAGTCAAAGCTCAAATCCAGCTGCATCCTGATGTTCTCACCACCTGAAGCTGCTTCTGTTTTGGAGCTAGCTTGGTTAGATGCTCGCTAATTAAACCTGCAGGGTCTTTGCGGCCTCTGTACACAACCTACAGAAGTTGCCGACCTCATGTCCGCATTTATGCTTGTGTAGCTGGATTGTGTGTGTTAATTACCTTGTGGTCGTGTGCAGGTGTTTGTACTCAAAGAACCTCCATACGGGACTCTGCCGCTTTCTCTGCAGACCGCAGCCATTACTTTGCGGACCAGCGCGGTGAGCGCACGCACATGCGCACTCACAGTTGTCCTGTGGCGCTCCCAGCTTAAACTCGGAGAGCGGAAACAATGATTTCATATCAATCCACAAGGCTTAAAAAAAACCCCCCAAAAAAACAAGTAAATGAAAGTCAGTTTATCGATAATTTCAGTTAGTTTTAGTTAGTTTTGTAAACTCACAATTCAGTTTTAATTAGTTATCGTTTTTTCCTTTTAATTATAGTTTTTATTTATTTCAGTTAACGACAATGTTTTTTCAATTTCAGTTTTCGTTATTTCGTTCGTTTTCGTTAACTATAATAACCCTGGTCTGCATTTATAAATTACTTGCACACCCTGGTCCATCCGTCTGAGAATGAGGCCGCAATTGTTTGGAGACAGGTTGCCTCCCACCAGGCGACCTGTGTAATCACCTTGTGATCAAAAGTGGTCGCCCAGAGGTTGAGGGCAATGCACGTTCAAGCTCTTGCTCCAACCTGTTGCTCAACCGGTTGCTACAACAAGTTATTGAGCTGAACGCTCTAATTAGGCACATTGTGCCAAATTTGATACTTTAAAATTCTTAGAGGTAAAAACTGGTAACTACTATAACTACTGTAAAAGCTTTAATCTCATTGTTTACATTCTATTCAGAGATTACTCTACTTTTGGATCAACGGTTGCACGCATTGTGCTCCCCAAAAATCCTTTGCTATTTAAACGAATGCCTCCCCTTTCAACAAATACGCATCCTGCTGTACGTTTTTACAGATAATGTTGACAGGTCACAATGAGAAAGCAGTCAGAGGGAGAAGATTTATTCTTAACTGAATCACAAGCAGTAACCTTTGACTCATAACTAGACGAAAACATGATGTTCCATCATCCAATAAAGTGATATGCCCATGGTTTGGCCTTGTCATAGCTAAGCACAGAGCAGAGGTACAGTTTTCAGACTGAGACTGCAAGGATAGATCCCCATGGGGCACGCAGGCCCGGAATGTGGCCAGCCAGCTTACTGCACAGCAGGAATGGTACATGTGTGTGTGGAAGGATGTGTGTGCTTGTGTGTATTAAAGGTAATGATGCAGTGAAAAAGTAAGAAGAACAAATTTTATCATCATAGAGTAACAGGAGTCAAAACCAAATAAAAAGGAATCTTGTTTTGATAATAGCTTTTCCAATTAAACTTAAGATGTTACTTGCTCATAAACAGGGTTGTTGTCACACAAATACACTAAATATTTAATCAGACTATTAATAATATCAGATAGAGTACTAATGCAGAGATTCAAAAAAGAAAGTGTGTCTTTATTATGGGGTATGACACGATATATTTCACTTCTGAGCTGAGAATAAAGCCTCCTGTGCTCCAGGGAGATATAACTTTGATTTGATCTACTTTGGCCAAAAGGGTTTTATACTATGTTTCTTTTTTATATTCAACAGTCAGAAAACTACAACCAGGTGTCCACTTATGCATGCAAAACATCATTGTGCAACTGCACTGGTTTCTTCATCACATTCACACGGTGGAGTTTAGTATCACAATCCTCACAGTCTCTCGACATGTTGTTTTTTTAAATGAAGAAATTTAGCACCACTCAGCTTTCTTTAAAAATAAAAAAAACCCTTCAACTACTTAACAACTAAGCAGACTCTTGCTTCTCACATCAAAATACCCGAATACAGTGAAAACACATGCTAAGAAGATAGCGCAAAAAATATTTTCCACTTTTTAACATGCTCAAAGAAATGTGTGTTTTTTTTCCCTCTTTATGTAATCAGCTCATTTCATCTGCCGATTTAGAGAGCAGCGATATAATGACGTCGATGATGGAAATCAACTTTTATGATTGGCACATGATCAAAGAGCCGCAGATGAGAGGGAAAGGATTACTACTGAAGTGTGGTGTGAAATGCAAATGATGTTTCTTTAATCAGACGGTTCATAAGATCATTTAGTTCAACTGATCACAGAATATTGGTGAAAGATGTTTTCATGTAGGAAGGCAGAT
Organism: Archocentrus centrarchus; assembly: GCF_007364275.1. Taxonomy (NCBI): domain Eukaryota; kingdom Metazoa; phylum Chordata; class Actinopteri; order Cichliformes; family Cichlidae; genus Archocentrus; species Archocentrus centrarchus. The sequence continues at coordinate 21,878,503 of NC_044362.1, read as the reverse complement.
GTTCATGGATGGATGCATGTGGTGGAGGCCAGCAACTAATAAGCGGGATTTTTTTTTCATAGCTGAGGGATCTCCCCGAGGCTGCAACATGTTCTGACAGCAACTTAACACTATCAGACCAGACTGAAATAAAATACACTCAAATCAGTTAATTCTGAATTTTATTATCATTATTTGCTTATTATTGTTATTTCCAAATTATATTCAACTCCATCTCTGAGTTGCAACAGGAGTCTAAGTAAATATGCCCAGACCTCCATCTCAGCCACCTCCTCCAGCTCTTAACAAACATGCCCAAAACACCTCAATTAGAAGGTGTCCTACTCAGATGCCCGAACCACCTCGATTGGCCCCTTTTGATGTGTAGGAGCAGCAGCTCTACGGTGAGCCCCTCATAAATGGTTGAGCGCAGACACCCCTCAGAAGAAGCTCATTTCCTCTTATTCAGTCAGTCACTACCCAAAGAGTAGGAAGATAGATAGGCCAGTAAATCAACAGCTTTGCCATCCTATACTCAGCTCTCTCTTCACTACGACAGACTGGTACAGCATCCACATCTCTGCAGATGTCTGTCTGTCAATCTCCCGCCCCATTCTTCCCCAACTCATGAAGATCTCGAGATTCTTAAACTCCTCCACTTGAGGGTGTAACTCATTCCTAACCCCCTGCTTTTCCAGATGAGCAGCATGGCCTCACACATACTAATTCTCATCCCAGCCACTTCACATTCAGTTGCAAAGCTCTTTGGTGCAAGCTGGAGATTACTGCTTGATGACGCTAACAAGACCACATGATCCTGAGACCGCTTAACCTGACATGCCCATCCCTTGGTTTTTGCCTTGATATTCTGTCCATAAAAGTTATGAAGAGAATCTGTGAAAAAGGGCAGACAATTATTTCCCAGTGGAGCGTATGTCTTTGTGGCTACACCAGCACAGCAGCCAGTCTGCAATGATATTGTATCATAAAATAATAATAATTTTGGTCAAAGCTTCAGATTTGGTTTAAGGAAGACATCTGAATGCAATGTTCTTTATCTGTTTTTGTTTCAGATAAATATATACATAAATAGAGCAAGTAACAAATATATTAATCAAACAAGCTACAAAGTTTAACAACACCTTCCTGCCACTGCTGTAACACAAAGTAATTATTGCTTGGATATTACCTTGGACTGCGTTATACTGTGCAGGTATTCATGTCAGTAGATTGCATAAGGCAGAGGAAAGTCATCCAGTGAGTTGGGCGCAGGGTGGATCAGTGCGTAAGCTTCACTTTCACTCTTGTTTTATAATCAACCTACTAGAATGTTTAGTTTCAAATAAGCCAGCTGACCCATATTGCTACCTCACAGAGCTGCTCCATACTGCACAGAGGCAGGGCTGGCCATATATCAGTCTTTGACAGGCAAGTGCAGCTCTTCTGTCTTGGACTGACGTGCTCCTGCAAAGGGAGTAGCTCCCTCTGATTCAATTTGTTTGAGGAGCGCTCCGCGATGAGCTGTGCACAAGCCCCACTGTACTCTGATGTTTTGTCTTTCAGCTATGACTCCTCATGAGATGGAGGTTGCATTAGCCTGCTGAAACGTCCTGGAGGATTGTTCAGTCAAGTGTCATGGTTGAACTTTGAACTCCTGGTGTCAACACCAGTTTACTGACCGAGCAGTGCAGACGGGGAAAAAAAAGTTGTCATTTTCAGGGAAGAAAGGAAAGCTTAACTGGAGAAAAAAAGTAAAGTACTGGGGAAAGAAAAAATGAACAAAGGAAGCAGGAAAGGAGAGAACACTGATGAGTGAATGAGCTGTACAACATTCAAGAGCAGAACTGGTTAATTTAAAACAGTAATTCTGCACCTCCTTGCATGGAGTATTTACCTCAAAATACATGCTGAGAGAGTTAGCTGAACAACTGTGAAAATTTTATAAACGACCTCTGACAATATTACAAATTTAGTTTGAAATGTCAAAAAAAACATATTTTCTGTGCTACCACAAATACCTTTTCTGAAAAAGTTGCAGTACGAAGGAGAAGAGTTAGAAGGTGAAGGCAACAGTGGTCCCTGTGGTATTTGGAACACTCAGGGCAGTGGGGAATAGATTCCAGGAATAACATCCGAGATCTCTGTCCAGAAAAGCCAAGATACTGTGCACAACCCTCAAGCTCCCAGGCCTCTGGTAGAGGAACCGGGCTTGGTGGAAAAAGACCTCAAGCAGGGTGAGTAGGGAATTTATATATTTATATATATATATTATATATTTTATATATATATATATATATATATATATATATATATATATATATATATGTGTGTGTGTTGCTGCAAAAAACACATCAGCTCTCAACGGGAGAAAAAAAATCATGCTTGATAATCTATACTTATATGGACTTGGTAATGTGTTAGGAAGAAAAGGCTGTTTGACGGAAATTTAAAATTATCAACCTACCGAGGGCTGAATTCAAAGACACCCCAAAAATTAAAGTGAAAAAATGATGCAACAGGCTAGTCCATTTTTCTGAAATTTCATTGTAGCAACACAAAATGATACTAAGTAGTTTGTATGGCCACATGTACTTGTATGCATGCCTGATAACATCGAGGCATGCTCCTACTGAGACGACAGATGGTGTCCTGGGGGATCTCCTCACAGATCTGGACCAGAGCTCCTGGACAGTCTCAGGTGTAAGCTGGTGGCGTTAGATGGACCAAAGCATAATGTCCCAGAGGTGTTCTATTGGATTTAGGTCAGATGAGCGTGGGAGCCAGTCAATGGTATCAGTTCCTTCATCCTCCAGGAACTGCCTGCATACTCTCGCCACATGAGACTGGGCACTGTCGTGCACCAGGAGGAACCCAGAACCTACTGCATTAGTGTAGGGTCTGACAATGGCAGTCGGGGTGCTGCTGCTTAGCCTGTAGAGGTCTGTGCGTCCCTCCATGGATATGCCTCTCCAGACCACTACTGACCCACTACTAAACCAGTCATGCTGAAATATATTACAGGCAGCATAACGTTCTCCACAGCTTCTCCAGCCCCTTGCACGTGGAAAATGCCAGTTGGGCTCCACAGTGCCCCTCAGGCCACTATCATGAAGTCTGTTTCTGACAGTTTGGTCAGTCATTCACAGCAGTGCCCTGCTCAAGGTCATTACGTAGGGCTCTGGCAGTGGACTATCTGTGCAATCTCTGCAGGGTCCAGGTATCGCCTCAAGATACCAGCAGTGACACTGACTGTATCCCAATGCAAAACCAGTGAAAAGAATGAAAAGATGAGGAGAGACAAATGTCAGTGGCCTCCACCTGTAAAACCATTCCTGTTTGGGGGGGGGTGTTCCATTGTTGCCCCTCCAGTGCACTTGTTAATTTCATTAACACCAAAACAGCAAAGTTTAATTGCCTTGATGTTGCACTCTGATTAAAAAGTGTTCCTTTAATTTTTTTTCAGCTGATATATACACACTGTAGTAACCAACCTTAATCCTTACACATAACCTGGTTCTACCTCATTATAAATTGAAGCAGCTCATTCAATGCCACTGGTTCTTTGTGGCTTTTTAAGGTGATCCTTAAGCCTCCGCATATCTGCTGTCCTCATTATACCCTGTCTATATGATAAGCCAAATAGGACTAAGCCAGTGCCGTGAGATACTGAAGGCCATTTGATGAAAGGTTATTTTAAGATAAATGTCACTATCCCCCGTGGGTAGTGGACTTTAAAAATGTGGTCCAAATTTCCTGCAGTGACAAGAGAGAGTCAGAAGTTTCACATAATCCTTTCACGAATATTTAACACAATTTTGGGAAAGATAAACTAGAACATAAAATAAATTATATAAAACAGTTTGGACTCCCACTTTTGAATCAATCTACAGTAGCAAGCTCTTGACTGGAAAATATCTTATTTTTCATCATCATAAAGTCAGCTATACCTTTCTATGCTCTGCAGATTGAAATGCACCAAATGTGATTCAAGTAATAATTCACAAGCTTGTCCTTAAGGTCAGCCGCTCTAGTGTTTTCCAGGCCGTTTCCCACCTTGTAAGTGGACATAAAGGAAGTTTGTGTTATTAAACTTGATGCAGGAAATTAGAGCACTGGTCCCAGTAGGGTTGGAGTCTTGGAATCTGATCTGAATGCCAGGAGAAATACGTTTGCAACCATCTGCCTGCTTGTGTCTCAATATGTTCGAAAACGTGGGGAGCGACTTCTGTCTATTCATAACCTAATTAATCCCAAGCAGTCAGAGATATAAAAGAAACTAACAAATAAATGAAAAACTACCAGCACAGAGAACATAGTTTCAGGCATACGCAGGTATTGCAGAAGAACTAATAAGAGAAACACTATCTGTAGAGAAGAGTTTGGAGGAGGAGGTCATCTTTTCTTTTTGCCTAACAGCAAAATTATGAGGAAATCGCTTAATGGATTATTCAATATACACCACAAGACAGTTGAAGAGGATGCTACTGCAGCTTTGAGATTCAGCCTCAGCTTTTTAAAATGGAAACAAATTGCCATGAATTTTTTAGGTCAATCTGCAACGGTTTCCGCAAGATTTGGAGATGGACGGCTGGATGCTGCTGAAGACTAAAACATGGAGAAACAGCAAACAAAGCTTGAACATGTTGTAGTCTTTCAGCAGCAGGAATGCTGAATATATCCACTAAAAAGAAGAACTGGGCAATAATAACCTATGAGGAAACCTGTTCTCATGTTTCCAGCCAGTTTTCTCATTGTACAGTATATACAGAGATCAGTTTGCCCTGAAAAGGTCGTCTGATACTCTGGATGCACAGAAGCATGTAGCAGACATCGCGACCTTGTTGAAAAACGACCAGCACAAACAGGCAGGGGTTTTTAACATTTCATTTTTAATGATAATGGCATATATTTGTGTTAGCCAGCCCAGTGTTTTTGTAATGTGTATCCTGAGTTTACCAGCGAATAAACCTGTCACTGCCAAGCTACGCCCTGTTTTGCGAGTCCTACATTGGGGTCCTAACCCGGTCAGCTGGAGGTCAGTCATCCACTGAGAGCAATCAGGTCAGCACCTGGATCTTTTAATTTAGATCTCAACTTGAACTGCTCAAGTAAACTTACCATCTGTTGTTGACTGAGGTTATGAAATTAGGAGAGATTAATTTTATGGTAGGCATTTTATCATTTGTTTAATGATTACATATGTTTTTACCTCCATCAATGGTTCCTTGTTAAAATATTACTGTAGTGGAAGGGCCAAGGTGTTTTATGGCTCCAGAAACCTCAGAAATGTCTAACAGTCCAGTTAGCTTTAACCATGAAATTATACAGTAAATACCAATCTCCAGAAGATTCAAACTGAGTCAGAGTGACTTTTGAACCTGAGACTTTTAATCACCGTTTTATTTGCAGGATGTTTGTTGCAGTGGATTAATGGATTTGATTTAATATCTTGGTTCTGGAGTTAAGGGTCAGAATTGGTTTGATCGTAAGAGGATTAAATTATTTGGTCTTAGTAGTAGAACCTTCTTTTTTAGCCACACAGAGAGAATTTTATGAATTTTTATATTGTGCTCAAGCATGAAACCAAATCACCAGACTGAACAGTACTCACATTTACTCTACTGGCCTGATTTAAAGCACTTAAGATAAACAGCAATCCTTTTTTTCTCTCTTTTGTGCTGCATTGCGTCGTATCCACTCGCAGTATCGCTTCAACCAGGCACCACTGGCCTGAAATCCTTGAATAATATGCAAGGACCCTCAGTGATATGATGCGACCTTGGGTCTGTTTATAATTAAACCCCCAACAGAAGCTGCCCTTCATTTTTTCTACATTATAAAGGTCATGCACATGATAGGGGGAAAAATAATAAAAAGGGATGGTGAAGGAAATATCCCACTGAGCAGGCCAACATGGCCTGTGACCTCCTTCTCCCCAGTGCATATTTACCACAATTTAAGATCTTTCAGAGGACTACACAGTACTTGGCAGAAAGTGCTGTAAGGCCATATGAAGGAGTTTTTATGTCAGCTTAACCTGAAATGCGTCTTGATCACATATGACTCAAAAATATATACATTGCTCAAAAAAAATTTAAAGGAAGACTTTTTAATCAGAGTATAGCATCAGGTCGGTGAAACGTCAGGGATATTGAGCTGGTCAATTAAGAAGCAGAGGGGGGTGTTAATCAGAAATTAACACCAAAGTAGCTGAAAGTGATTAACAACCCCCTCTGCTCCAGAAGAGGGCCAATGCAAACCAAAACTGAAAATGTTCACCTTCAAAGTAAACCTTGTGCACTAGAGGGGAAACACTGAGACAACCCCCAAAACAGGAACGGTTTTACAGGTGGAGGCCACTGATATTTTTTCACTCCTCATATTTTCTGACAGTTTTTTCACTAGTTTCAAAGCACAGGCTCAAGAGCATGGAGGATATTCCAGGAGACAGGCAGTTACTCCAGCAGGGCACTGGTGTGAATATCTCTGACCAAACAATCAGAAACGGACACGAGGGTGGCCTGAGGACTCGACATCCTCTAGTGAGACCTGTGCTCACTGCCTGGCACCGTGGAGCCCAATTGCCATTTGCCATAGAATATCAGAACTGGCAGGTCTACCACTGGCATCCTGTGCTTTTCACAGATGACTTTTTTCACACATGTAATTGTGAATGCACGTGAAATGCTCTGGAGAAGCTGTGGAGAACGTTATGGTGCCTGTAACATCAGCATGACCGGTTGGATGGCGGGTCAGTGATGGTCTGTGGAGACATATCCATGGAGGGACGCAGAGACCTCCACAGGTTAGGCAATTGCACCCTGACTGCCATACACTCTGTGTGTGTGTGTGTGTGTGTGTATTGGGATGAAGTCCTTTGACCCATTGTCAGACCATACGCTAGTGCACTGGGCCCTGGGTTCTTCCTGGTGCACAACAATGCCCAGCCTCATGAGGAAAGAGTATACAGGTACTTCCTGGAGGATGAAGGAATTGATACCATTGGCTGGGCCCCACGCTCACTTGACCTAAATCTAAAAGAACACTTGCCCCTGTCCAGTCTAGGAGGAGACACCCCCCCGACACCATCCATAGTCTCATTAGAAGCATGCCCCAATGTTGTCAGGCATGCATACAAGCACGTGGGGCCCATACAAATTACTGAGCACCATTTTGAGTTGCTGCAATGAAATTTCAGCAAAATGGACTAGCCTGTTGCATCATTTTTTCACTATGATTTTTGGGGTATCTTTGAATTCAGCCCTCGGTAGGTTGATAATTGATGTGGGAGCTTTTCATTCCAAACAAATAACACTTTTTCTATTGAGATGTTTTCAAATGTTCCTTTAATTTTTTTGAGCAGGGTATATAAAACTTTAAAATGTGGGCTGTGAAAAGCACAGTTATAAGTGTTCTTGGATTAAACAGTTCAATCAGTGAATCTTTCAAACTTTCTTATAGATTTATGTGCGCGCAAAGTAGAAGTATATAAGCATTAATCCAGTTTGAAGTATTGCTTTGGGCACTGTTTATCTTTTTTTTCTGCCAGCACTAAAACGATGTGCAATATAAAACGCTCCTTACACATGTTATATCATTCGTGTATCTGTCCAGACAACAATATTTCACTCTTTAAAGAGCAAGTAAACCCTCTGATTAGAAGAGAAACAATAGAAAAGGAGAAAAACTCAAAGAAATGAAACTCTGGCTCAGTGATAACATGTACACTCCTGAAGGGAAAATGCAAACACACTTCAAATAAAAGTGATGAGAAATCTCATTGAAAAAGAAAAAATTATATATATATATATATATATATATATATATATATATATATATATATATATATATATATATATATATATATATATATATATATATATATATATATATATATATATATATATATATAAATGAAACTTACATTTTGGGAAGCACTGTTGACAGAAGTTTTGAATAATAGGTTATGAGGTAAAATATGATACTGAACGGCACATATATAGTCGGCATCTATGCACCATCTCTGCATTTTTCACAGTTGCTCAATTTCTTCAAGGTTTAAATCAAACAAAATCATTTTTCACATTTTTTTTATACTTTGTATCTGTTTTGTCTGATTTTCCTTTAAATATAAACATTTGCTGTCTGAAAATGTGTTCTATGGAGTAAATGTAGGCCTTCATGTAAATGTTGAGTGATTGCAGTGTGTGATTATTAAGTGGCAGCTGGTGTCAAGAAAGGATTTTCTATCTTCAGAAAGAATAATGGTATCTATAAAAGATAAACTATATTATTTCTGTTAGACAATCATCTTCCATTAGTGCTCATGTCATCTTTTGAAGGGCCTGCACTTAAATCATTACCTGCTGTCAGCTGTGTTATACTGAAGAAACATGAGGCTCCATGAAACTTTGATGAACTGTGGCTTTAGATAGTTCTGCACTTCCACCTGTTTTAGTTATATTTCCATGTCTGCCTGTGGGCTGTCATGCTGAAAAATGAAGCCAGGCGCGTTCCAAAACCTCACCGTACCTTCCTGTATTCCATTATGAGAAGATTCCCAACATAATTGACTGAAATGCAGCCACAAACCATGACACAGCCTCCACTGTGTTTTACAGATGGCTGTAGACCCTCACTGTTGACAATGATTTGAACCAAAAATTTCAAACTTAGATTAATCACTCCATAAGAACTGTTGTCACTGATTTTCAGTCAATTTGTTATGTAATTTGTCATACCTCAGCCTTTTTTTTTTCCCTGTTTCCTTTCCTTAAGAGTGGCTTCTTGACAGCCACCCTTCCACTGAGACCACTTCTGATCAGGCACTGATAAACAGTAGATGGATCAACTGAAGGGTCAGATGCATCTCTCAGATCTTATTTTAGGTTTTTGCTTGATGTTTTCCCCCCTATTTTTTAAGAACATGGCTTTCAGAACTTGTTCATCTGCCGCAAATTGTTTTTAGGTCTTCTTTCTTCCTCCACTTGTTCAGTTTCCTCTAAGTTTTTAAGAACACACTGCACACCATGCTGGGATCTACCAGGTTTTCAGGTAGTAGCGCTTTTGGACTCACCTTGTTGGCACACAAACACAATTTTATGCCTGTAAAACTGTGTTATCTTTGGTATTTTCTATAGATTCAACTAAAGAAATAGGAACAAATTACATGTTTTTGTGACAGGCTGCTAGTAACAAAGTGCTTATTAAGACAATTTAAAATGAGTTATTTGCTCTGTTACTGTACACTGTAAACCCGGATAAGTTGAATCTACTTAAAAAAACCAAGGTAACTCGTTGCCTTAAATTTTTTAAGCAATGAAACTGTTCATTTAACTCAGTCTGTTAAGTAAGCACTACTCCATTTCCAGTTGAACTAATATATATGTTCTCATTGACCAAACTTATCTTTTATAGTTCATGAAAAAATAAAGTATCTTTTGATCAATCAATTCCCCCTATCCTTTTCATGGTTGTGTTGGAGGCTGGAGCCTATCCCAGCTGACAAGGCAGTAAGATGCAGGATACATCCCGTATAGACAGCCATTCACACCTGTGGGCAATTTAGAGAGACCAATTAACCTAACCCCAGTAACTGCATGTCTTCAGATTGTGGGAGGAAACCCACACAGACACAGGGAGAACATACAAACTCCACACAGCAAGAATCCCAGGCTAAGGTGGAATTGAACCCAGACTATCAGATAGCTATTCTAGCTGTGAGGCAGCAGTGCTAACCACCACACCACTATGCTGCCCAGTAACACAGATATTTTTTACAGTGTTGAACTGTGTCTGTTTAAATTTGGTAAATAAACATGATAAAACTCAGCCCTGCTGAATGCTGGCACATTAACATTTACAAATTTAACATTTGTCCATGGAACAATAAAAAACTATACGAGAGAGCGTTGTGAACAGAAACATTAAATGTCTTCTATTCCAAACAGCAAGAGGCCTGGGCCAAGCCGGAATTGAACCCAGACCTTCTAGATGGCATTCTACCTGTGAGGTAACACTGCTAACCATCATACCACCATGCAGCTGCACATTAAGCCAGTCTGTTAAAACTGGTATAAACTAGATTTTTAGCAGGTGCAAAACTTGATGATATTAAGTTGTTTGAACTCAAACACATAATTACAATATGATAGACCATCAAAAAGTACAGTCTACTCAGCATTAACAAGTAATGTTCACATTCTAGGTAATTTTAAGTAATATGAACTCAATATTTTTAAGTGGAATCAAAATCTGGGTTTACAGTGTATGTATAGAGACAACACTGGTTCATTCCTTGAGTTAGGTGCCTTTTTTATATGCTTGAATGATTAATAGGTCCGTGTTCAGTGGCTTCAAAAACAAAACAAAAAAAACACTCCCCTGAAAATGGCCAGATACAAGGACTGGATTGATAATGAGCAAAAAAGCAGGCAGTGTCCCAAAACTGAAAGACACTCAGAAAGTCTGGAGAATTACTGATCAAGACCAAAAAAATTATAAAAAAATATTATAAAGTCTGGCTCCTTGGAAACACAATATAAAGAAATGATGGGTGGCTGGAGACTTTTGCACATTACCACACTTCTGCATCTTAAATATTTGTATGATTCTTATATGATGGATAGAAATAAATAATACAGTCCAAGTGAGTCCTAGGTGTTTCCTCATAACTGCAAATGATAAAGGCCTTTTACTAGTGCTGAGAACTGTAATGTGTTTATGAACATTATAAAGTTTAAACAGTAATGAATTAATGCTCACACACTGGCATAGGTTTAATAAACATCTATCAAAAGTACATATAGAGAATACTGATATTTTTTTGTATATTAACTCCAAGTATTTTTCTAGCAGTTTATTAAAAAGCTCATTTTATAGACTCATAGTACTGTAAGGTAGCTACTGGGCCTCTGTGAGGTCTCTCCCCAGATGGGTAATCCATCATGCAGGAGGATGAGGAAGAATGGCAATGATTCCCTGAATTACCTCCTCCTTCGACACACACACATGCACGCACAGACACACACATTCCCCTGAGTCATCAGCAGCCACCACAGTCTCTCTGGGAGTTGCCAGGTGGTGGAGAGCGAGGAGAAAAGATGAGGTGAGGAAGGACAAGGAACAGGGAGAGTATAGAGAAAGAAATGTACAGAAAGAGGGCCAGAGAAAAAAGCCAGCAGGGACAGCAGAGATGCATCAGGCTGTGAAACACAGCAGTCAGGGTTGAAAGCTTGCTTCCTTAGCAACTGACAAACTGACGTAAATTGCTGCAAGTTGCTGAAATAAACACCTTCCCACAACCAGAGCTTATTCTCTTTATGCACACCCATGTCACAGGGAACGTTATATTTCAGTCTGTAGCATGTCTTTATGAGCTACAAGGTGAATCAAATGGTCAAGGTGCTTTTACTGATTTAACTCCCCATTAGCTCTGCTGCACCTCCATGTGTGAGTCTAATGTCACTGAGCTGTGGCCTTTCCAATATGAGCAAGAAAGCATGTGACGTCTGCTGCTTTTGTGAGCACACACGATGGATTCCTTCAGCACATAGAGGGAAGTTTGGACTAGAAAGACTGCTTTAGAAAGACCCCGTTTCATGGAGTAATTCAAACTGCTGGAGCAACACACACAGCAAGTGGCAAAACATTTGTCTTCATTTATGCCAATGTATCCTCCAGAGTCAGGGAGAAGGAGAAGAAGTGGAGCACCTGTGTTGGATGTGTTAACATTACATATGGCTAAAACATAGTAATCCAGAGCATTATTCTTCGTGAATTTACTATTCACGTTACAGTTACTAATTAAACAATTATTTTGTTACTTGTGTTACATAAATGAGCAAGAAGAAAAAAAACATTAACTGAGGCCTGTTGTCTGACTTCAGGTAATGTGGGAAGACACAAACAACAGAGTGTGAGATGATCAAAAAACAACACCAAAAAACTCTCTGTCTCTATCTCTCTCCCTATATATATATATATATATATATATATATATATATATAGCCTGTAGGAAATGCATTGCTCTTCTCTTTAAAACAGCCTTGCAGAGGTTGAAAATGCAGATTATTCACCTGAGTAACGACTCCATTTCCTGTTTCAATTACCAGCAAAGTGCCATACTTTTACAATGAACCTGTACAATGCTACAGCCACCAGTTTGTCATAGCTCTAGTAACTTATCTTGATGCCAGTTCAGTTGGCAGTTTTCGAGCAATTTCAAAATTACCATTTATTAGCAAATTATTGGATAAGTTGTGGAAAGTCAATTCAGATCCTTATCATGCAACTTAAAAAATAACTGACCCTTATCAATCTGGGTTTCAAAAGCAGCACTCCACTGAGACCACTCTTTTAAACCACTATAATTGTCTTTTAATAGCATCCGATTCAGGGAATTGTTCTGCACTCATTTTACTTTCGTACTTATGGCTCTGCATTAGTGGTTTTTCTCTCATTAATCTGACAGGACTTTCTCTGTTTAGGTGAACATGTTCTCTTTTACCACTGCTACTCTAACCTGTGGGGTTCCCCAAGGCTCAATCCTGGGTTCATTATTATTTTGTTTCTACATTCTGCCTTTAGGAGGCATCATTTAGTCTTTTCATGATTTCTTTAATCATTTTTATGTCAATGAGATATATAATACAACTGATTCTTAAGCCTCACCAGCTCGATATTCTGTCCACCCTAGTTCTTTATCCTGGATTAGTGACTGGCTCTCCAACCATTACCTTGTTTTAAATTCCAACAAGCCTGAAGCCATGATGATAGCGTCTCCTGAACTACATCCAAAAATCAGTCAAGCACTTGCTGCCTTCAGCTCATCTGCTAAGTCCAGCGTTTGTAATCTGGGTGTAATATTTGATTACTCTCTAGGCTTTGACCCTCATGTAAAATCTACTTCAGATTCCTGTTTCTGTCATTTCAGGAACATTTATAAATTGTAAGCTATAGTTTCAGAGTAGATTTTAGGATTTGTTTTAAAAATCTTATTCCTAAATATAGAGCATTAAATGGACAAGCTCCAGATTATTTATTCCAGTATTTTATTATACACACTGCTGCTCGCAGTCTTCAATTGCAGGCTTGGAATTTATTGGTTGTTCTTCATATGAGATTGAAGTCTAGGGAGGACACAGCCTTTCAGTCTGTAACACCAAGACCTTTGGAATAGTGCCCCACTCCAGCTTTGTTTAGCTGACTCTGTGGACACCTTTAAAAAGAGCTATTAAGCTAGAGCTATTTACAAGGCTTTCTGTTGAGTTTCTTATTAATCCCAGCATTTATTATTACCTCCGCCAAGGAGGTTATGTTTTTGGAAGCATATGTGTGTGCATGTCATTCTGTCTGTAAACACAATAGCTCAAAAGGTATAAAATGAATTCTGATCAAATTTTGTAGGGGTGCAGAATAAGGTCATGTTAACAATCCACTAAAATTTGGCTTACATCCACCAAGGTCTTCATGGTCAACTTAATGATTTATTGGCTGAAAATTGACAAAAGCCTTGAAACTTAGAAAATATGATTCTTACAAGTGTGGTGTGTGTTGTGAACACAGAGAAAGTCACATCTGACCTCTGAATCAATAGATTCATAGAATAGAATGCCTTTATTGTCATTATACAGGATGTACAATGAGACTGGAGGGCCACTCCTGTTCAGTGATATGCAATAGAAGGTCAACGTGATAATAATGCAATATAGAGCTATTTAAAACTGTGTATCACATTACTTTGGACCTCTGACTTGCTTTAAGTGCTTTTATAGTAAAGTCAATGTAGAATAATATGCAATTGCATTTTGGAATGCTTGTTTTTAGCTGTACAAAACACCACGCTGGCTTGTGGTCATTGAAGCAGCTCCCAAATACACCTGCTATCATGTTCTGAGGTGGGATATTTGTATAGATGTGATCCAGCAAAGATTCATATTCAGTGGTTCGAGAATCTATGGAGCCCTTGTGATGCGTGAAGTTTGATGGGTCTAGCTTGAACAGTATAGAAGTCACGGCCAAAGTTAAAGGTTTTATTGAATTTCTACGTCGAAACGGGGTAATTTAGTCAGTAAGCATGACAGAGTTATGGCCATTTGTCAGCATGTAGCCCTTGTGATAGAAGTTATGGCCAAAGTTAAAGTTTTTTGTGGAACAGAAGCCACCAACGCCAATGCCGACGCTGACACCAAGGCTATGACAATAGCTCGACTTTTTCTTTAAAACAGCCAAGCTAAAAATGGCAGAGAAACAAATGAGAGTAAAATGCCCAAAATACCCTCTGGAGCGCCTCATCCTCCTCTACTCCAAATTTGGTGCTAGAACTATGAAATAAAGTAGCTGAGCATGTTATGCACAATTTGATGCTTACCAAAGATACGTATGAGGCTGTTTAGTTATGGAAGTCACTTTTAATCATATCTCACGATTTTCTAATCACTGATTTTGTTCTTTTGCATTAATACAGTTGTATCAACAGGCCAGGGTCCCCATCTTTAACACTGACCTCACTGCAAAGCTGTACACCTACACAGCAGAAGGTTATGTTAGCATTATAAACAAGAAACAAGAAACCCTGAGATCTGAGGTTTACAGCAGCCGCTGTCTCATTTCAAAGCCAAAGACATTTATTGCATAATTTGATGTCTTTAAAATGGGTGGCTAGGAACCTATCATCAGGTCTGATTAACTGTCTAAGTATTGCTGTGTATTGGAAGCTGATGCAACAAATCCAAAGCTTTCCCTACTTCTGAAGTCAAAACTCTAATGACGAGCTCCACTGGTATTTAAAGATGACACAGCTGCAGAGCTAATAAGCACCATCACTACTAAATGGAAAGAAAAGGTTAAAGTGCAAGCCTCTTTAATGCAATGTTATTTTACCATAAGGTCTGTTAATTTTGAGTGGGAAAAAATCTGAACACAAATGAGTTTCAGTGCAGAGTGAAAAATGTGTTCTTATCAAAAGGTTTTCAAGCTTAACTAGGATTACACAGACAGGAGAATTTACGTTTGAGTTTTTGAAGTGACATGATTGCACATGTGAACATCATATTCCACTACCCACACATGGAAAGAGACATGCTAGCTGGAGCACATGAAGGGAAACAGGGATATTGCTGGATTTATGAATATCAGCCAGACTACTCTTGAAGAAATTATGGTATTTGATATAAAGCGCTCAAAAAAATTAAGGGAACATGGAATCATCACAGTATAATGTAAAGTCCAAAGCATAAACCACTGAGAATCCATTTCACCTGCTTTGGTGCAAATGAAAGTGACAAGAGGTGCACTGGACAGGCAACAACAACAACAGAAACATAAAGGGAACTGAATAGTTTTATAGGTAGTGGCCACAGATCATTGCTCTCTCCTTATGCCTCCCCTAGTTTTACTTTTTTTTGCCCTTTGACAGCTAGGATAGGCTCTTAAATTAGGATTATTCTTTTAAATATTAGAGTAACTGTTGCCATGTTCACACCCTTTGCACAATAGATTCTGCATACAAAACTCAGTTACGCTATTTATTCATGCAACAATTTATCTTGAACAAGCACAGCTTTGTCTTTTTTCCCCCTTTGGAAATCAAATTAATTAATTGTTTTCACTCTTCCATCTGATCTCTGTTTAAAACCACACCACTGACACACACAAAAAAAATGCACAATAACTGAGAAAAACAGAGAGGGAAGGTCATGTCAAATATCTTGACAGCTTGCTTCTATTTGCCTGCACACAGTCCAACCTCCCCTTGTTTAAATTTTCAAAAGGAAGCTTTTGCTGTGCTGATCCTCGGAGTACAACATGCTTCTCCTGCTGAGACCTTGAGGATAACAATGTCAGATTCATTTTGCCAAATCAATACGTATGATTTTCAAAGATGTGTTAGCAGCTATTGACAGATTTTTTTTCTCAAGGATTTAACACGGTGCTCTGGCCAAATAGGTTTCCTCATCGAGATGTTGAATGCCTTTCTTGTTACTCAGACGTCCTCTCCTTGTTGCTGGGCTGCTGACACAAAGGCAAAAATAAACAAGTTGAAGGTCAGTCAGCTCAGGGAGGCAGTTTTAGATGGCCTGATATGACTTCCATCATGCAGCCGCTGCATTACTGACCGCTTTAACATCCATCATAAACACTGAAAACATCACCGTCCTTGATGTCAAACCAGTGAATCAAAGTTTTTTTTCAAAAGCATTCAGCTGATCACACTGATGAAGAAGGAACAGACATGGCTGCTGGAGGGTGTGACTAATGCACAGGCTGCTGCCACAAGCTAAATACTGCCAAAAGTGCTTATTTTCTTTGCCTGTAATTTATATGTGATTTACATAAAGAATAATCGGGGTAAAAGGACCGTGCTGTCAAGTGTCTCTTCTACTTCTGCTTTTTACTTTTCACCTTCTCTGGAAAAACCTGCAGACTACTCAAGAATAACCGACAGTTTATTACAAATTTAGTCTCATTTTAAAAGTAATAACAGCCTTTCCTGAAAGGTAAAATGCTGGGAGCGTAACAGCCTCGTGTTGGCATTGAGAAATGATTTTCTTTCCTCTTTTTTCTTTCATTCCAAAATGCTTAGGACTGGTTTTCATTGATAAGCAATGATGGTGTGGTTAGGCCGTATTGATGCTCGTTGCAGTATCCTGTATCTGTGAGGAGCGTGCACAGCAGTTTCTGTAACTCCCTAATCAACATAACTGGGCTCAGGTGTGAAAAAACCCACAGCAGAGGGAGACGCCAGCATTTGTTGAGACAGTAGCCTACACTGCTTCAGCTTCACACAACTTCTGGGCACAAACGATGACAAATGAGTTGTGTTTAATTTTTGAGGACCCCATCAAAAGCCTAACTGAGCAGATGAGGATAGGAAACCTGATGCAGGAGAGTAAAGACCCGTGCTGTCCAAGCTCTTCAATAATGGGACTTCTAACATGCTAGTGGACCTGCCAGCTGCTGCCCGGCTAATAGAGCTGCAGCACAGCTGACTGCTCGGTTGTTCCTCAGACCCTGGAAACAAGTCACGACTACTATTTTCCTCAATTATTCTAACTTAGGACCACAACCCGATGCCAAATGCACGACAAGACTTTACAACTCTCACCACACACACACACACAAAACACCTGGCAGTCAGTGAGACGAGGTGTAACCATGAAAGAGAAGAAAAATATGAATGAATAATAAATTTAAAGAAATACACTCCCCTCCTAAAAGTTTGGAACCCTGAGGCCAATCCCTTTATTTTGGGGTGTAGACTGAAAACATTTGAGTTTGACATTAAAAGATGAATATAAGAGAAATGATCAACATCTCAGCTTTTATTTCCAGGTATTTCCATCTGGATCTGACATACAGTTCAGAAGATAGCACCTTCTGAACCCATCCATTTTTCTTGTGAGCAAAAATAATGGAACATATAAACTTAAAATAGATTGAAGTGAATAAAATGTATAAAACTTTGCCCAAGAATGTCTGAAGCTTGTCTCTGTTCTTCTTGTTAAATTCCTTGTTAAGTTCTTCTTTTTAAATTCCAGCCTGGCTTTCCTCTTCTTCTTGCTAATTAGTGGTTTGCATCTTTTGGTGAAGCCTCTTTGCTATTGTTCATGAAGTCTTCTGTGAACGGTCGATTGTGATACCTTCACTCCTGCCCTCTGGAGGTTGTTGCTGATTTTACTAACAGTTGTTTTAGGGTCTTTCTTTACAGCACTTACAATGTTTTTTGTCATTAACTGTTGTTGTTTTTCTTGGTCCACCTGTTCGACATCTGTCTTCACAGTACACCAGTGACCACTTTCTTCTTCAGGACATTCCAAATGGTTGTACTGACTATGGCCAATGTTTGTGCAATGGCTTTGATTGATTTCCCTTCCTGGCACAGCCCCAAAGGGATTTAAGTCTCTGCCCAGGATGAAACTGGGGCTCATCCACTTGTTAGGTGAATGTGTAAACCACTACACACCATGGAGCCACAATTAAGGACTTCAATACGTTTGGTAAATGAGATGGTAAAAACTTTGAAATGCTGACCTAGCCCCCCCCCCCCCCCCAAAAAAAAATAAATAAATAAATAAAATGGAAAAAAAGTCCATTTTGCAGAAATTTCATTACAGAGACTCAAAATGGCACTCAGTAGTTTCTATGGTCCCCATGGTTGTATGCTTGCCTGACTATGTTGGCGCATGCTTCTAATGAGATGGATGGTGTCCTGGGTGATCTCCTAGACTGGACAGGGGGATCACTTAGAGTTCCTGGAGAGTCTGAGGTGCAACTGGTGTGATCGGATGGACCAAAACATGATGTTCCAGAGACGTTCTATTGTTTTTAGGTCAGACGAGCATGGGGGCCAATCAATAGTATCAATTCCTTCATCCTCCAGGAACTAACTCTAGCCCTAGCCAAATGCAAAACTAATGAAAAAATAGTTAGAAAATATGAGGAGGGAAAAATGTCAGTGGCCTTCACCTGTAAAACCATTCCTGTTTTGGGGGTTGTCTCATTGTTGCCCCTCTAGTGCACCTGTAAGGCATAATGTTTACTTTGAAGATGAACATTTTCTGTTTCTGGTTTGCATTGCACTTTTTCAAGCTTTACTACTGCTCAGTGGTTAGTTAGGAGGCGTTTGCTGACAAGTCAAACTACAGGCAAGACAAACCGCAACAATTTGCTAGTGACAAAAGCAATCACAAGGTGATTTTTGGTGCAGCGCCATCTTTGCTGTAACAGATTAACTTCATTTAGTTCTGCTGTCTTCAGGCAATAAACTCGGTGTCGCAGCATCACGATTAACATCGTATGATCAAATTTTTCATAATAAAGCCCAAAATATGCAAAAGCAGTACATTAATGTACAATAATTATTTAATAAACTATGAAGTATATTTCAGCATAATAGAAACAGCTTTTGATCAACTAATGCAAATATGTTTATGGTAAATAGTTATTTTTATTAATGCATCATGGGAAAAACTCCACTTCACATTTCTATTGCATCCTTACAAGCCTCATCTGGCATGCTCGAGCACAAACAACCCTATCACACAGATGAGATGCTGTTTGCAGTACTTGATGTGCTTGAGAAGTGGGAACACACACACACAGTCTCACAAAACAGTAACAGTACAGATGAAGGTTTGAAACAAAGTTGAAGGTTTGAAACAAAGTTGACCTCTTAAACCAGAGAAGTCAAAGTTACAGGATGGCTCACTTATCTCTCCACAGCCATTAGAAGGAAACACGAATGAATGGGAAGCACTTTGAGGCAATTTTCTCAACAATTATTACTAACAGTACCTTCCTAGTCTGTTTTTTTGTGCTTCATAGCTCACCACAGTATGTTTTACACAATGATCTTATCCCCGCCGGTGATCTCTAATACTGCTGTCATTATTACAACCCATTGCCATGTTTATGCCAGTAGTAGGCTCAAAAGATGAAGTGCAGCAGCAGGGCAGGAGAAAACAAAGAGAGGAGACAGAGAAATAAATAAAGAGATATGCTTGCCTTTATAATAAAATGCATTAAGAGACACACAGACTGCAGAATATTAAAAACCAGTGGGTTATTACAAGAATCATTACTGAAGTAGCTCTCATTGAAAGGTATGTATGAGATTTCTAACCTGAGATTTGCATGGGGGTCATATCCATACCACATTAACACTGATTTCCTGACTAAAATCAGATTGTTATTCATGTTTCCTCAACAGTAACAGTATTATTCAAATCCTTTGCAGACATGGCCTGCACTTCGGAAATGAAGTTATTATGTAGAGCATATAAAACACAATACTGGACAACCACTTGTGTGCTACGTGTAAAAAAAGGCAACTGTTTAGAGAATGTCTGACCAGGAAAATTAATATGACATATCATAATTAACGTCAGAATGAAGTTAAAAAAAACATCTTTAAATCAGTGGCCTTGTCTAAACAGACATAAAATAAACACAGCGACTGCATTCATTTCAACAAAGCTACTGTGTTCAATCAGTGTGTTGCTATCAGAGAGGACGTTCACAAAAAGAGGAAATTAATCTGCAAAAATGTAGAGCCTGGTTTGATTTCGCAACACAGTGTCATCTTGCAATGTTCTGCCCTGGCCAATAAGAGACCTAGCAACAGGAATGAAGCCGTGTTTGTGTTTACTTCATAATCCTCCGAGATAAAAAAAAATATTTAAGAAAATAATACTCATGCCTAATTTTTTGCATCTGATTTTCCTTTAAAGTCATGGATCTAAATGACCCTTAGTGTTGTCTCAATCACCAAAAGACATTCAAAACTGCATTTATTTATAGTAAAATGTATAAATACAGTAAAGTTTATCATACTCATCATGTTGGGTATTGCTCAGGTGATTAAAGCACCTGATATTACCGAGACTATATCAACATGAGACTGAAGCAATTTAACAGAGAGCGTGTGTTATAAACGGGAAACATTTTCAGTCTATCTACTTAACCAAATTTATGGTAGCTCTCTATTAAATGAGCACCTAGTGTGTGATCAGTTTACACCACAAAAATTTGGTAAATTGTTCAAACTAGTTTTGTATAAATTATCATCAAATATTTACACATTCCTATATATCCTGTTGAAGTGTGCTAGTGGATGTAACCTACTCCAGCACACACTAGAGGAAAGTTGGGGTACACCCAGGAATCTTTCCAGTCTTATCAACTTATTCTAACCTGCATGTCACTGGAGATACAGGACAAGCAGGCAAATTGCACATAAATGGTCTATAGGTTGGATCATTTTTCTGCACAGCTCTGATGTGCAACAGACCAACACAACTTCTAAATAGGATGCACATGGTGAAATATCTAATCCAACATTTCTGAACTTACCTACAGGAACGAGACAAATATGAAATAATCATTAGTAGTAACATCATATATATATATATATATATATATATATATATATATATATATATATATACAAAATAATTGTATCCATTAACACGCATTCACTGTAGCCAGTGAGACCAACTAGGGGTTCAGAATCTTGCCTGAGGAAACTGTGGCAGCTGGAGGGGTCAGAGACCCCCGAAGCCTGTGATTAGTGGACAACACACTCTGCCACCTGAGCCAAGGCCTCCCCAGCACTAAAGGTGCATTATTAATCTTCTCCTATAACCTTTGTGAGCAAGAAGGAAAGAACACATTTATTTATCTGGACTTTTCTGCCAACTGAGTGTGCTGTAGGGAAATTAATTCGAACTACAGCCAAACAGTTTCAGTGTGATTTTGGGGAAACAGCGGAGGGCTGAATGGGACTGCATCAGAGTGACATTTTTGGGCCGTTTTAACGAGGCCCTGTCAAGGTGGTTAGACGGTTTCATACAACTGTTCTCAGTTCTCTGAGTAACAAGGTTATAAAGTTTGGCTGTTTGGCTGACATCTGCAGTGGAAAGCTTGAACAGTGAAGGCAAGCTATTCAAATATCAAAATACTGTAGCTCTGAGTGGAGGCGAAGACGCGATGTCAAGGTTTCAAAGACTAACAAACTTCAACATCATGATTTTAGAAGACAGTCAATACAACCATTCACACACAGAGTTTATATGAGGAAACCATATAAGCCTATTCCGGCTGTCATAAGGTGGAGTGGTAGGGTACACCCTGGACACTTTGAATAGTCCATCAAATTTCAGTTTCTCGCACTCTGTTTCAATATTGTAGAACTGATGCTGAGCTTTGTTATGACCCCCAGGGGGTCTTTATAAACAATGCAAGAAAACTACATAAAACAGGAGAACTAATGGACACAAAATGCTATTTAAAATGAGGAAATAAACAGATACCAACCTAAGATTTCTATTCCGCTTCCAGCCTGTTTTATCAAAATTTAAAAAGGCCTACTCTAACTTACCCAATCAAAACCATTAGTGAGTAGCACCCCTAAAGTGTTGGAAAGTAAAAAATAACCCTGGCCCAGTCTCCAGGCACAGTGAACATGTTACTGTAAGCAAGGACAAGAAGGCACCAGTAAGAACCTACAGCAAAGGTGCAATCCAATCTAGAGAACAGTGACCAAAAGAACCAGCACCACAAGTCACACTGGCAGGCACAATAAATCATAGCAGCCCCAACTAAGCAGATGGTACAATTGTTGGCGCAGCTTGATTGGAGCAGAGACTAAGGTACCAGTCCAGTCAGGCACAGCAACAGAAAAGGCAACTAGAGACACAATCCTGGACAACATACTAATTATCATGTTAAATCAAGTCTTCATGATTGGTCGCCATATTCAACTCCCCCTGCAAAGACATGCAACTTATGATTTGTTGTCAGGAAGCCAGAATAGCAGAAAGAGATCAAACTCTCCTCTTTAGGTGTTGCTTAGGTGTTAGTAGTGTTGCTTCAGTGACTTCAAGAAAGACTTTTTATTTGTATATCTGTATTCAGCTTGGCTGAGATTTCACTGATTCATTTAAACTTAAAACACATTTTGCATTGAAGTGATCTACTATTTAGCAATGCACAGGATCATATTCACAACCAATGAAGAGGCAAGATGTTCAACAGTAGCCATAAGGTCTATAATTAATTGAGACAACCTACCAGGAGCTGAATATCTTGCTAAAACCTGTTGACAAGTCACACATTTTAAAAGGGACATATCATGCAAAATCCACTTTTTAGCCCTTAAATACAATTTTTGTGTACTTTGAGTGTCTAGGAGTGCAATAAATTTAAATTTATTCTCTCACGGTGCTCCGTAGATATCTTTATATTCTTTTTGGGTCATATTTTTCAGTCTGTTCAGTTTTCTCTATTCCCTATTACGTTTTCTTGTCTATTACATCACAGTATTTGCTGTTGAACTGGTAAACAAGGTATGGACTTCTAGCTAACCAAGTTCGTGAATCCGCCATTTTTTTTCTTGCAGCGATTTTGTAGTCCAAATAAGATATACTCAATCAAATTATTGCACATCTTTAATTGTGTACAGCGACTATGAGTATCCTTTTGTGGGTGTTAAATAGTAGTTTCTAATGTATGGACACTATAGTTAAACTACGCTCCATATTGTAGGTAGTTGGTATGGATGGAGAGAGTGTAAATACAGTAATAACACACCATTGCAATGCATGATTTTGAAGGCGTGGTTCTGCAGGCTCGTTGTCTTCATTCTCCTGCTCTGGGTCAGACTCTGGCTCGACATGTAAGGCTGGATGGACAAATCTTCTGTTGTTGACATCTTTAATAAACTTGGGAATAAAAAGTTTCTCTGCCAGTAGATAATCGTATCGCTGTTAACAAACTACAAAAATGGCCAAACGGGGTGGAGTGGAACGCTCTGCGACCTGGAGGGGGGCAGGGTGTGAAATGTCTCATTCGCATTTAAAGAGACCGCACCAAAATGAGCTGCTCTAAGGTGCTGTTTACACGAGACCGTTTTCATTTTGAAACAGCGTCGTTTTGATGCGTTTCGGCCTTGCGTTTACACGACAACAGAGTGAAAACGATGTGTTTCGGAAACGGGGTCCAGAGTGGAGCGTTTCAGAAACGCACCGGCTTGCGTTCTCGTGTAAACACTTGAAACCGGGGTGATTTGAAAACACTCGACTCGCACATGGTTGCGACGGCCACAGTTTTTCGCGCACGCGCAAATTGATAAACAGTACTCGCGGATTCACGAGTGCTTCTTATGCTTTTCTTGTGTTTTTACCATTTTGTAATTCAGTGTTGTGTGCAGCAGTGATCCAACCTCATCGTCAGTCCACACAAAACCTCTCACATTTTGTAAGTAATGAACAATTTGCCGCACTACCTGCTGTGTCACTCCACGCATGCGCGTCTTGCATAAACAAACTTTGCAAAGAGAAAACCAACGCCAACTTGTGGCCTGGCATGGGAACTACATCGTTTTCATCGTTTCCATCGTTTCACATGTCATCGTGTAAACGCGGATCGTTTCTGAAACGCCATCGTGTAAACGAAAGGCTGAAACGCATCAAAACGACACCGTTTCCAGTGAAAACGGCTTCGTGTAAACGGCACCTAAGACGTGCCTCAGAACAGGGGTAATAGAGGGGTCTGTGAAGCTACAATAACGAGGAATTCAGACCAAAGCATTGCAGTTCTACTTTATATAGACCACAAGTGAATGATTCACATATGAAAAGGAAGGATTTAAAAGCATGATATGTCCAAATGGACTTGTTTTATAGGTTCTTGAAGACATTTCACGTCTCATCCGAAAGAGATCTAAAAAGTAATGGGGGGTCCCAGGAAGTTTACTCCTAGAAGACTGCCATGATCAGGATGACCTAGAACCTACAGATAGGTATAAGAGATGGATTTATTAGCAATGCTGCCAATTCTGCCAGAGTAACTCTTGCTTTGGTAGCTTGGGAGTTCTTCCAATAAGGAACTTAAGGTAACAAGAGAGCCATGAGAGATGCTGATGATCAGAGACTCTGGTGGTCCAAAGTGGCCCATTCAGGTAGAATTTCAGATCAAGCTGGAGCTCCGTGGAGAAAATTAAAGACTGCCTGAAGAAAAGCCTTGCTCTGCTAAAGCACAGCTCTGTCACCTGGGAGAGAATCTCTGATAGGACACATGGCATTTCCCCCAGTGTAAGTGTGAAGTATGCTAATTCTGCAAATGATGGCGACACATGAATCACGTTGATAGTGTATCAGCACGTACTTAAGTCCATAATTCCAGAAAGGTGGTTGTATATACTAAAAACTACTTCAGGTCTCTTTCTTTTGTGTTTGTACTTCTTGTACTGTTTATTCCAGAGCCTACAAGGAACACTGTGTTTATTTTATATGCCTGCTGCAGCTCACATTGGCCATTTGGGACAATAAACTTGGCTAGAACTACAACTGAGTATAAAAGTGAAACAAAACTCCAGGAGTAAAATAAGAGTTTCACAATTGTACTGTGCAGTAAAGACATTATTCTTTACTCTGATGTTTTTCTTCTGTCTCCACAGCTTGGTGTTAATGCTTCCTCAATTCAAGCAGAAACTGATGTGAAGAAAAAAAAAACTAATTATGCATCACTAAAATGTTCAAATTTGGTTTCATGGTTGCACCAGACTTCAGATTAATGTCTGTGCACATTAAGTAAACACACAGGCAGGTGCGACATAGAGCTTTAGAAAAATTAGGCATGTGTTTCGATGAATGTCACATGATTTAAATGTAAAAACAATTACATTTGGAGAAAGGAACACCTGCAAAATAGGAGCAGCTGTTCCTTTTATGACTGCACAGTCTGAAACATCAAAGAAATTGAGGGGAAATAAGACTCTGTGACTGAGAGGAGTTTCTTTGCAGAAACTATGATGATTTGATATGAATATGAAATTTTCCACAAAACAGCCCAAGAAACCCCTGAAACATTTTATTCTGCAAACATCAAAAATTGCACTGGCTGTATATTTTGAATAAACCTGGAAAACACACACACACTATTTAAATCTTATTTCTAAAGAAGCACACTGTATTCACGAAAAATAAAGATCATGGCCCTTACCTAGTAATTACAAAAAACTACCTTGCAATTATGAGAAAAGGTTAAGTCTTCACCAGTGTGGGCTGCAACATGAGGGCTTATTTTTTTCTCCATTTGTTTAGAATTTGGAAAGTTACAGCTATTGAATTTCTTTCTGCTCTGTGGTACTGGATGTACTGACAACTATCACTGAATCATTTTGATGGTGGTAAATATTGAAAACTTGATGCTTCTCAGACGCGTTCTGAAAAGTTTGAGATCGATTAATTTTGCTGTAGACGGTGAAGGTTTGAAGGCAAGCTTATGAAAAACCTTTGTGCTATTTCTCTTTATTTTTTAACTTAAAAAAAAACATCTCACTAAGATCCACTTTAGGAGGATCTCTAGATGAAGACATGGTACATTTTGCTACTTTTATGTTTGACAACTAGCTCTCTGAAAACTTAAGGAGAGGAGAGACGAACTTTGCAGCTGAATCTATAATTCATCACAGTGCAGGCAAGTGCTATCGCATCAAGCACTTTGCACCTGGGACTTAATGGGGTCTAAGGGTACAAGAGCGAATGAGAACATTAGTGCAGTTCAAAACAGCAAAAGCGCTCCAGCAAACACCGGAACATGAAGTTGTACGAGGGCAAGGTGGAGGAGGAAAAGAACACAGTTGTTTCTCATCAGATCAATATCCTATTCCACGGTCAACTGCACACATTTTCTGTTTCTTCATTTTCTTTCTTTCTTTTTTTTTTTTTTTTTAAAGCATTTTACAGTTCTGGTAGCAAAGACTCACAGAAGTGGATTAACCCTGCATGCAAAGCTCAAGAATACAAATAAACATAATATCTCATCCAACTGGACCCCTTCCAAGTATAAAGATATTTAAATACAACCACAGTTCCAAAATAAAGTTGGGACGCTGTGTAAAATGTAAATAAAAACAAAATGCAATGCAAATCTCTTAAACCCATAATTTATTCACAATAGAGCATAGAAAACATATTACATATTTAATCTGAGAAAATGTAGCATTTTAAGTTAAGAGGGAAAAAAAAGGTCATTTTGAGTTTGATGCCAGCAACACATCCCAAAACACTTGGGACAGGGCCATGCTTACCACTGTGCAGCATTCCCTCTTCTTTTAATAACAGTCCTGGGAACTGAGGAGACCAGTTGCTGGACATTTGTCCCATTCTTGTCTGCTATAGGACTCTAGTTGCTCAACAGAACAGTTTTCCACTTTGCCTCAATCCATTTTAAATGAGCTTTTGGCCCAGAGAAGATGGTGGCATTTCTGGATCATGTTCACATATTGCTTCTTCTTTGCATGATAGAGCTTTAACCTGCATTTGCAGATGGCAAATGCAGTGATCTCTGGAAGTGTTCCTGAGCCCATGCAGTGATTTCCATGACAGAATTATGCCTGTTTTTAAAGCAGTGGCGCCTGAGGGCCCGAAGTTCTTGCAGATTGGTGAACCTCTGCCCATATTTACTTCGAAGTAACTCTGTCTTTCTAAGATGCTCTTTTTATACTGAGTCATATTGCTGACCTGTTGCCAGTTAACCTAATTAGTTGCTAAAGCCTCCTCCAGCTCCAGTCTTTTGGTGCCCCATTCCAATTTCTTTTGAGAGGTATTGCAGCCATCAAATTCAAAATGAGCTTATACTGTATTTTTCACAACATTTTAGAGAGGGTGGTCACACAAAGAAAAACGTTAATTGTTTCAACTTTATAAGCATTTTGTCCATTCATTTAGCACTGTAGCACTTAAGGCAGTTTATTAGATATTTTTCTTTTTGCCTTGAAATTATTAAAGTTTTTTTTTTCACATTATTCTCTGATGTGATTACAGGTCTTAACACTTTGATGGATGAAACTGGTGCAGTCCTTCTTTAATGAATAGGGAGGTGAGGGATGTTGTTCATTATTCTCTGACATTTTGCAGCTCAAAAAATATCACCTTATTAATAATAAAAATGTGCTGCAGCTATAATTGATACCTGTTCATCTTTAATTTGCACCATCTTGCTGATTGGATACTGTGTCTTCATTTATACGTGACTTTTAAGTTAGCAGTTTCAAATTTGTGAAAACTCGGGACTCACAAAACAAAACTGAAGAAAAAAGAAAAGTGACTGATGATTATGGGCAAGTTTACCAGCATGCATCGATGGATACTGTGCTCTGCTCTCTTGAAATTTACTGAAATGAATGCAATAAATAAATAAACAACTAAACAAATGTCACCCAGTGAAATGGAGAACACCAGCCGCTATAAACCCACACTTACTGCCTGTCTGGCTGTTCCTGGACCAATGAACCATCTGGTTTGCCTTAATGTAACCTTCACTTTAAAGCCCAAACAAATACCAACAGAAATACACACAGCCTAATCCCTCCTGATCCTTTGGTGTCCACTCAGAGACGGACACTGCTGGAGCTGAGGTGAAGACATGAATGCAAACAGTGGGGAGAGCTCTAGCTTGAACTTTCGTTATTTCTATTTTATGCTACTCTAACACTTCATTTTTAAGGAAAATAGTACTTTATTTGCAGTACATTTGTAAAGACTCAACCGTGCCTCTAGTTAGAGCTACTTATCAAATGTCCACATCAGAGGCCCGGGGCAAGGAACTGCATGCAGGCTCTTTTGCCTATCTCCACTGACTCCCTGTGGCTTTAACAAAAAAACTACATGTATATGAAAATTATCTTCTTCACCTTAACAGTGGTGGCTAGATTTGATGTACACAGCTCAGCTTGCATGGTGTCCTGCATTGCTTTATACTGTAACTTTATAGCTACCCTGTTTCAAAGTTGGCCATAAATACATTTTTTTAATGCTTCTCCAGTTCAAGCCTTTTATAGGGCGACGAGGTACATCCTGGACAGATTGCCAGTTCATCACCAGGTTAACAAAGAGAGACAGGGACTCACATTCACACCTATGGCCAATTTAAAATCAACAGTTAACCTAACATGCATGGTTTTGGACTGTGGGAGGAAGCTGGAGAACCGAGAGAGAACCCACAAAGGCACAGGGAGAACATGCAAATTGCACACAGAAAGTAGGTCTATAAATGCTAACAGATATTTTCTTCCTCTGCTATGTTGTAGTTCAGGATTGTGGGTTAAAAAAAGGAAATATGTAAACAATTTTAGTTAATACAGTTCTATAATTTTATAAATGCAACAGAAACATTGTAATTACCTGTAATGTACACTGCAGTATACTGTAGTCACATATGATAAAAGATTTTAATGATCTACATCTATTAGTAATGTTGAAAAGCTAATTTATCATTATTAGGCTGTGTCACCTTCATTAAGACAAGACAAGATAAAATAAGATACATTCCTGTCTATCCAACTGTTAAGATTTAAAAAAAAATTATAGTCAGCACAACTAAATATGTAACTAAGGGTAAATAAGTCACCTTTTTAAGGCTTAAATATATTTTGCAGTTACAGATTTTTTGGGGTCAAGAATTGCTTAAAATGGCTTTTTTGATAGTAACAGCTGCCGAACCCTGTTGTGGGCGTTAGTAGCTGTTTCAAAGTTTACAAAAACAAGGCAACCATAAGAAAAAAGTCCAAAAAAATGAACACATCCTTGTGCAGTAGAACTTTTCCTTTTCTTCTTATGTACATCATAAATAATTTTAAATCTGGCATATTTATTTCATGACCTTAAGGAAGGAGCCTGACGACATGATCGGGAACCACTAGATTACGCTCTTGTTAAAACTACAATGAAATATTGCTTGGATCAGTATTAATAACTGAATAATGTCATACAGTCAAAGGGGTCATTTTGTTATGCAGAATAAGTGTTTTTGCTTTTAATAATGATTTTGCTGATAATTTGTGCTTTTTTTTGTATCTCTTCAATCACTGAACATATCAGGAAAGAAACAACACAAAGAGACAGATGTCATGTGACTCTTAGACTCTTAGACTGCTATAGCTGCAGAGAATTGTAGGTTATAAATACACAAAAATGTCCAGCTTACAAGTGACCTTAAGCTCTCATAAAAAGTCCTAACAGCAGATGGCTCTTCCTCCTTCATCACTTCTGTCACTCACCCTCTTTCTCACCTTCCTTTCTTTTGGTTCTGTCCCACTCTCTGCCTCTCTCTGGGCTTTTCTCCAGTTTTACACGATGAGCTGATGGCCAACAAACAAACATTGGCCCCGGTCCTCGGCAAGCAGAGAGGACACAGAGCAGCAGGGCAGAACAGCAAGGTTGCTATATCACTTTCCGCATGATCCCTCTGCAACGCCTACTCACTGTACCTCACCAGCTGCACCACCACTTTTCAGAGTGAGATGATAGCTGCTTAAAAATTTTCAGTTAAGGGCAGTGAGACGGTTCAGCGAGCAGAGAAACCACTCTTCAGTTTATGAAAAGTTAAATGACCTCTGAATTTTGCCCCTACGGATAAATCATCACTCTTGCATCTCGCACTCTTGCATCACTCATACCTGGTCAGCACCATGAGGCGGCAGGCTGCTGAAATGAGTTGTTTTGGAGTAAAATATTCTACGCATATAGAATCTGGTGCTTAAAAATTTTTTTTTTTTTCCAGTCACCAGAGAGCATGGCAAAGATTTTTGTAAATGGCCCAGAAGCAGTGTTGGACAATTACATGTGGATTTCAAGCACCTTGAGGTGGCTGATTTTGTGATTTTGCAATATATGAATAAAATTTCATTGAATTTTGAGGCAGATGTATTGACGAATTTTCTTCCAAAAATTCCTCTGTACAAGTGACGTGCAGTGAAAGCTTCCAAATACCTGAGTGCGAGAGGTTTTCGAAGCCCAATAACATTCAAAAATGTGTTATTTAAATGATGAACAATAGTGTCCAAATACAATTTCTTCTGGGGATACATATGCCATTCATCAGCTGCCACTTCACTCAGTCTATACCAGCTGTCAAGTCTTCCAGAGTTTTTCTTTTGTTTCATCTTGAAGAAGGCTCACATTTCCAGTGCTTATCTGTAATCTTTACAACCTTAGAGCTACAAGAAAGCTGCCTCAGAGAGTTCAGGCTGTGTGGAAGAACAAAGATGGTCATACCAAAAATTGACTTTCAAGCTTGTTATAATTTTATAACCTCTGTTTTTGCCTTACATGCTGTATTTCCATTTACGTTTGCAGACGTTTCAATAAATCGCTGCACCTATTTTACATGTTCCTAGCAAAATACAAAAAAAAAAAAAAGAGTGGTGGCTCAAGACTTTTGCACAGCACTGTCAGTCTGTGACTGACGCATACTTTTAATCACCAAAGATGGCCTTCTTTCCAAAAAAATGCCTGTTTTGACTCAGAGGACATGACAGCCATTTTCTGTTAGCCAAGATGAGCCTGGAGGGTGGAAATTATCACAGCATGACCTCCATCCCTGCCACACACACACCGGTGCAACACCCCCCACCCCACCCCACCCCAGCCTTTTAACTTGGTGTTAAAAGGTTACAGATTTTCACTCTTTCAACACTTGAGCAAGCATGATAGCAAAGAGCTCTCCAATATCCTTTTGGAAAGTGACGCCGGGTGTAAAGGTTTAATCGCCCACCGTGTCAGATGCATCAGGGCTTCTTGTCATCAGAGTCCCACCTCTGTCACTTTGATTCGCTTCCGCACGGTCTGAATGCTCGTTCCTCGTCTCGGTGCAGCTACCCGTTTTAGCATCTGTTCTTGGGACTTCCGTAGACCCATTCAGACAATGACAGTATTCATGTGTCCTCACTGACCTCTTTAACAGAAGTCCATAAAGGTTTGAGGACACATTAACAATTTACTTTTTTCAGGCAAATGTTGTGGAAGCCTCAAAGTGAAGATCAGAAGCTTTTATTTTAATCAGAGGCCAAGTTTCTAAAAAAATCTGATCAGCTGTCAGTCAAACTATTAGACCAGTTAGCATCATAGACTGTATATATACTGTTACTGGACTACATTTTGAAGCCTCAGTTTTTATCATTTTAACCAGAGGTAACCACATTCGGACAAGATAATGGGGAAATTAGCAATAAGAGACCCAAACCATTTTATATAATTGGCTATAATCATTTATTTTTGCTATAAAGTTGGACGTTTCAAAGTGCTGTGGGACTCAGCCTTGCCATCTGATTAACTCCAGACTTTGCACCGGCTTTTTCAGCCCTGTAGGCTGCTGCATGGGCAGCATCAGCACTGAGGTTTTAAGATAATAAAAACAAAAAACAATGTGAACAGAGTTTATGTTTCAGACAAAAACTGGGAACCGATTCCTCAACAAGACTTAAATTTGGAGCTTTAAGAGAAAAATGAGACTATTAAAATGCATCTTATGATCACTTGTTGGATGACAAAGTATCCTTATGATTCCTTTCGTGACTAATTAGTATATGTATTATTTATTTTAATAAAAGTAATCAGAATGAGAAACTAAAACTGGAAGCAAAAATACTGCATGCCGGTTTTACATGTTCAAAAGTATTTTAAAAATACATTAGGTTAATTTCCACTTCAAACAAACCTCACGGAGAGGAGAAATATATTTTTTAAAATGTGACATGACACTGATTTTGCTGAGACAGCTATAACGGTGTGTGAGTAAGTGCAATTGTTGAGCAGTGCACCGACTCTGTTTTCGCTCCATAAAACCCCTGGCTGTTTATTTTCTGGGATTTTATTCTAATTTTTCCAATACTTAAATTTGCCTGACTTAAATCCACTTTTGTTCTGTTTTGCTTTTATTATTGTCATCATTATTATTATTCATGGCATTTTTCCCTTTTTTGCAAAAAAGGTCCAACTGTTCAGCCAAACAAAAACTAAGAACGGGGATTCACGTAGTATCAAAAGCCAAAAGTTAGGCAGAAACTACGTAACATAAGACCTGTGTACCAGCAGCACTGCCAGAAGATAAAACTGAAGATGAAGTCAAAGTAGTTACAGTCTTGTGATGGAAATGTCAGTGAGAGAGAGAGAGCGATGAGCTGGAAGGAAAAGAGAAGGTTAAAGATGCTTCACATGTTGCACCCACTCTAACAGCTCTTACCCTCAATAACAGCTTTACTTTTGATATAAGATTAAGAGATGTTCTGACAAAATATGTGTTTACGTGTGTGTGCGCATAATTGTAAGCGAGAGAGAGCGAAGGAGTAAGACACTGGAACATAGCCACATCAAGAGGAGAGCACAGCAGGGCAGGCAAAACCAAAGGCCTGTTCCACAGGGGAAGTGATTAAGGCGTTGCACAAGGCCCGCAGGGAGCAAAAGGGCAGAAAAGAGAGCTCATTACCCATAATGTGGAAGAGTTACTCTCGCCCTGTGCAGCGTGGAAAACTCACACACTCTCACAACATTACTTAAAATCCATCTGCTGAGCTGAGTGAAAGTGAAAGTAAATAAGTTGCGGATTTACTCCGGAGATGGGTTTTTATTTGGGTTAAAGAGACGGTCAATGAAGAAGTTAGGGATGGGGGCGGGCAGCCGTTAGGGGCTGCAAGATGACTTGTTCTCAGTTTTAGCATGCAGCAATAAATTTCACTATATTAATACATTTAAATGCCTAACAAAGGCTGCAGCGTTCTAATATTTCTTTTAGAGCTTATTATAAGATAATATGTATTTTGAATTTTACAGGTCAGGTTAGGCTCCAAGTCTTTCAGAGTCTTATTTGTCGTTTAAAAACTGCAGTGATTCGCTTACACGAGAACTCGAGTATCAATATGATCACACTTTGAAGAGTTTGACTTTTGCTCATTGTACAATATTGTGAATAATCAGTCCACTTACTGGCTCATCAATAATAAAAAACCTGCCAAGAATTTAGGTAATTAATTAAGGATTAATGCAATTTCTCAAGCAAAAGTGCGGGCATGCTTACGTTTTTGCTTTCCTCTCATTCATGTTACTGTTAAATGAACGACTACGGGGATTGAACAAGTGATTTATAGACAAACCACTGCTATTAATAAATAATTCTGCCTTTAAAATAAATTTAGGAATGCATAATCAAACAAATAAAAGCTGCACTTCATTACTCATTTATGAGTCTAATGTGAAAACAGAGAGCAACACACAAAGATTTCAGAAACTTCTTGGTAATAGGAAAGTCAAGTTCAGTCTGTGGCCCATTTTTCTTCTAACTTAGCGTAAGATCAAATGTACAAAAAAAGAAGCAGATTTTTTTTAAAAACATTAGTCTGCTAAATTAATTATAAGAAAAACAAAACTCTTTTTTCAGTTTCAAATTATCAGCCCCAATTATCTTCCTTTATTTCTCACATTTTTCTATCAAACTTACATGAAGGCGTCACCAAAGCCTGGACACTGTTAAATAAAACTGCCGGTCAGTTAAAAAGAAATGGGAGGTATGTTCAGCTGCTCCCTCATTTCCCAAGGGGTCACCACAGTGGATGGATCTGCATGTTTGATTTGGCATGATGCCATTCCGCCCATTTACCCAGGCTTGTGACCTCCTGAGACTAGATTTGTATTTCCTTATAGTCTCAAACCAGAGATCAGGCGCTCTGGCAGCCTACCTGGTTGATGATGTAGATGCCGTAATCAATCTTCTGCCGTCTGAGAATGGGGTGGAGGTAGTGGAGCCAGTACTTTAGGTGATTCTCTCTGTGACGAAACGGGATGATGATGGCCACCTACACAACAGGGACAGTTTCTGATCATTACCTCATTCTATTGAATGGCTACATTTATTATAGACAGAATTTGCTGACGTTAATACCTGTTAATCAGTTGGCGAACCATTTAATCAATTCCAGTAAACATAACAGATAAGATAAACGTATAATCACAAACATCCACCAACTAAATCTCTTCTGTAGATTCTGCAGTAAATACACTTACACGAGTGAACTGTCAGCTTCACAGAAAATCCCTGTTAATGTCACGGTGAACATAAAGTTGGTCCTCATCCATAATGAATGAAGCGCGTCAAGTAAGCGGCACTTGATGGCATCACATATTTGAGACAAATTAAGGGGCTGTGTCTCTGAACTTGAATTGAGTCGTTTTAAGGTGTCCAAGGTTGAACTGTAATCTCCTCTGTGAGTTCATGGTAATTTTGTGTTCAGATGAAGATTGGCAGCAACCTAACCTTGGTTTCTGTATAGTTGAGCACCGAAATTGCTCAGGAACTCAAAGACGTGTCATGTAGAGGAGAAAGTCAAACCCCCTTAATAGCTGCAAAATATGATGCTCACTTCTAATATTTGAAGTGCAAAGTTCTCAAACAAGCTGCCCTCCAAACCACTTTAACAAGGTCTCATTTGTCTCCATTAATTTAAATCCAGAAAATGAACACCAGTAAAGGGAGCTAATCAATCAAAACTTAAGCATACTATGAGTATATCAATAATAATTCAGTAAGTCCAAATAATGAAAAAGGTAAGTCACAATTATGACTGACTTATGAATTTTGTGATCTCAAATTTTGACTCTCTGAGGAGCCTGTTTGCCCCACCTCTGCATTCATGTTTGTGTTGCTGCTGATCTTGAGATACTGAAATGAAGGTGGGGATTGTAGACATCAGCAACACCCTCGTTGCTGAGGGCTCAAATGAAACATCAAACACCCTATTTTTTGTGAGCACGCACAAAGCCTGAAGCTGAAAGCCTGAGTTAACAGAGAAAGTGGATAACCACCATTGTGATAGCCATTATCTTTCACTCTGATTTTAAGT
This sequence comes from Archocentrus centrarchus, assembly GCF_007364275.1. Lineage (NCBI taxonomy): Eukaryota > Metazoa > Chordata > Actinopteri > Cichliformes > Cichlidae > Archocentrus > Archocentrus centrarchus. Next base: position 21,843,348 of record NC_044362.1, on the reverse strand, counting down.
TTTGTTGAGCCAGCTAATGTAAAGAAAGCCTGACTGTGGACTCAGTCACACAGGCCTGGAGATGGACGGTGACCCCCTAGTAGCCACTGGTTCCTAGGGAAAAATGTGTATTCCTTCACCAGTTGGCGACCAGTTGGTTTCTACAGGTGAAACTGGTCGTGTAGAAGATGCTGCACCAAAAACATCCTTTGGATTGCTTTGGTCAACAGCAGAATGCTACAGTTGCCTGTAGCTTACATGAAAGATGCCAGCTCCTCTAGAAACACTGCAACAAATGCTCGCTGAGCCACAGTGAAATTTTAAAGAATGTGACGCAAACCCAAAAAGGAGAACATTCACCTTCAAAGTGAAAGTGGCACCCTTTGAAACATGCTGGTTGCAGCGGTAGGACATGACTTTTACTTTGAAGGCGAATATTCTCTATTTCTGATTTGTGTCACACTTTTTCAAGTTTCCACACAATTCGTTGTCTTTGATGCAAACTACAAGAAACTGTGGCAATCTGCTAGTGACCAAAGCAAATCACAAGGCAGATTTTTATTTTTTTGGTGCAGTACCCTTTTTCAACTGATTTTCACACAGCGACAACCAGCAACCACTTCCCAACTGGTAGAGGAATAAACATTTTCCTTAGCAACCAGTAGTTGCCAGTAGTGGGGTCACCAACCAGTCTCTATGCCTGTGAGATTGAGGACTATGTCAAACTTGCTTCATAGTACACCCCTCTAGTGTGCTGAGTTGGGTTGGGTTTTTGGCTGTTTAGTGTTCTTTGTGCACCATGCAACACTAAATTCATCACTTTTGTACTCATCCATATATCCTCATCACTGTGTTAAGCGACTACATCTGCTATTATTAAAGTTTAATGTTAAAAAAAAGCATCTCCCTCATTTGTCGTTACCATGTGGTCCAATTTGTGTCAACTTAGTAACACAAAATCTCAGTTTGAATTTCACAACTTTCACTCAATACCTCATAACTATTCGAAATCATGAAATAATACCCTGTCATGTTTTTAATTTAGTATGCTATAATGTATTACTTCTTCACAATCCTGGCCTAGTTTTTCATAATTTTGAGGATTTCAACAGTAGCTCATCGTTTTGACTAACATTTTGAGTCTTGGGCATTTTATCAGGCATAAATCTTATCTTTTTTGTATACTGGCAGAAATTGTCTTCTGCTAGAACATCTTAATGTGAAACATTTATTCAAATGTTATGAAATACAGACAGAGATGCATCTACAGACCTTCCATCTGGGCCGACAGTCAGGAGGTGTGTATCGGCCGCCCTCGGTCACATTGGGGTTTTCTTTCTGCACTCGTTCCATCGTCATCTGGGAACTGAACTCGATCAACAAACGCCCCACTGGGGAAGAAAATAAATACATAAAAAAATAAATAAAAAGAGAGAGCAAAGAGGAAAGCATTAGTGAGATGAGTCGGATAACAGAGGAGATGGGATGAAAAAAAGTGAAAGAAAAACACATGATGGGGAAAAAAGAAAAGCAAGATCGGGAACGAGGGATATAGGGAGTGAGGGACACAGAGCAAGAGCTTTTAGCTTCAAAGCAACACTGTACGTGTATCAAAGCGATGTGTGCAGAAATAATGATTTCAAGGGATATGTTGTGCATAATTCAGCATTTAATAAGATGAACAGGCTTTGGAAAACATATATTCCTAAAAAATAAACAAAGACTTTGAAGTCAGATGTGTAAACATATGGAAAGCAATTATGCTGCTTAGTGATAAACCCACATCATACAGTATGTTATATCTCTGTAAATCAATCCTTACTGATGAATCAATGTATGAGTGTATTTATGTGCATGAGACTAAATTAAAAGAAAGATATGCTTTAAATCTCTGGCCTGGATAAATTCAGCCCCTTGTTCTGAGAACCAGCATCATTAAAACACCCGAGCGAGCTTCACTGCTTGGGCTCCAACCAAAGTCCCGCAACCACGGACCTCATTTTAACAAATTAGACTGAGCACTCACTCTCCAAACTGCAAAATGTCAGTCATTAGCGCATGTATTACTTCAGTGTCCAGAAACTCATTAGCTCAACTCTTCTTCACTCATCATTTGATTTACAAAAAATAAAATATTACATGATTTTTATCATTCAAGGCGACAAATACAAGCACTGTTTATGTACCCTGAGATTAATGCAGTTTATTTATCTGTACCTGAAATCTTTAAAGCAAAAAAAAAAAAAAAAAAAAGTGCAGCTGTTTGTATTATAGTGAACACAAACACTGCACTTCAGATGCATCAAACACACAAAGCGGCCATGAATTTTCAAGAATATCAAATATGTTTCAGTCTGCAGATAAAATATTCCATGAAAAAAGGCACTGCTTACTCCTGTTTAAGTAATATCTGCTAATAAATTGCACTCTCTTTATAAAAAAGAAAAACAAACATAATTTTACAGTGTAAATATGAAACTGGTTTGTTTTTTAACATTTTTGCCACTAAAGACTTACAATCCACTAATAATTAATATGAAGTGGTTTGACCTGTTTAAAAAACAAAAAACAAACAACAACAACAACAAAAAAGGACTCTTCAGCAGGGTTGTGTCATCTCATATTGTCTGCTATTATTCTGGCATCATTTTTTTTATGATATAGTGGCACCGTGTGTTTCCATTTCCACCTTCCCTAGCTCGCACGATGAGACAAGCAGACATATCTGAGAGGGAGAGCTGTATGACAATTTACTACATAAAAAAGGAGCTACATCAACAACCTCCAAAGCACAGTACTTTGCAAAGTATACAATAAAGCTGCTCCTCCTAAAGGTACAAACAACAAAATTGTTTCACCACTTGAGGCAACAAGACATTGTCGAGTACCACCGGGCTACAAATGCAGACGAGGAGGAGATATTAGCAGCTGGCGATGTGCAACTGCAGTTACACGGTGAAAAAGCAGGACTTTAAGCAACTGGTTAAAAAGCTCGATCCAACACACAACATCCCAGGAAAAAAATTGCTTTCAGTTTTATTGTGTGACAATATCCTGCAGCTCCTGAAGTGTCAGTAGTATCATTAGAAAAGAATGCTGGAAATGCTCTTCATTTACTTACACTTTGAACATTTGATCTAAAATCCAAGCACCTTTCCTCAAAAACTCTACAGAAAAAAAAATTCAAGCATTTTCAAGGAATTTCTAGAAACTGTGAACCCTGTATTTTAACGCCGGCTACGCTTGAAGGCCACAAGAAAGGTCTGTCCTCTTAGACAGGATTAAGAGGAAATGAGGGTGTATGCTTTATAATCTTCCGACAAACCCATTTAAAGTGTTTTACTAGGAGCGTTGTGCCTACTGCTCAATCACCGTGAACGTTGTTGGATTGTCAGTTTCAGAAAGTCACAAAAACTGGGATACAAATTATACTCATTGAAAAGGTATGAGAGGTGTGAGAGGGTTTCAGTCGTGTTCAGTGGAGCGCATTGGTGCGCTGAGTGCTTAAAGCAGAGCAGGGAAGTGATGAGAAACTTACACATTTTGACTTGTTCAATATGAAAAATACAACTTTTTGCTAGACTTTTTAGTTCTGAGACTTTTAGATAATTACAGCTACAGCAATGATTAAGCTCCAATGTACAGGGAATGTAAGATTCCCTCCAAAAGTATGTTAAATGTACAGTAACAATTCAATCTACTGTTAACATACTTTTAGTGACCAATGTGTTTCTTGTGTTGGATTATGTGTGTATGAATAGAAAGTATTCACAGCATTACAGAGCACAGGAAAGTGAGGCGTGGCACATAGAAGCCCACGAGACAATAATGCGCTTAACACTGACACATGAGCTTTGTGTTGAGAGGTCTGCTCCAATCAGCACTGTGCAGGTGAGGAGTATAATCAATGGAAACAAGGTTACATGTCCATAACACACCTCTTTATCACACCACAAGAGCTGAATGCAAATATGTGTATTAAGTTTTCTGAAACTGCAAAGAAAACTTTGGTTAAGGTTTAAGGGAAAAAGCTGTCCCAGTAAATATACATTAACATGACTGAAGCACAGGTGGGCCAAGTGCGAATTAAAGTGATTACCTTTTAATGTTAATGCAACAATCTCAGGTTCCCTGTCTTTACATTTTCAGCAGTTAACTGTTTAAACACTGATTTATACACTCACTGGACACTTTATTACGATGTTTTCTCTTTTTCAGATCATTCTCGGGAAACCCTAGAGATGGTTGTGTGGGGAGTAGTAGATCAGCAGTTTCAGAAGTACTCAGACCAGCCCATCTGGTACCAACCACAAAGTCACTTAAATCATCTTTCTTCCCCATTTTGATTTTCAGTTTGAACTTCAGCAGATCACCTTGACCATGTCTACATGTCTAAATGCACTGAGTTGCTGCCATGTGACTGGTTGATTTAATATTTGTGTTAACAAGTAATTGAGTAGGTGCCCCTAACAAAGTGGCTGGTGAACATGGTGTACATGGTATATTAGCTTTTGTAAAAACCTCTGTGGAGCCACTTCAGTCAAAAGGAGATTGACCCCCCCCCCCCCCCCCCCACAACAGAACACAGTAGGCATCAACGACAATAAACAAGACACTGATTATGACAGCGTAATCGTGGAGGTGGGTTGCAAAGAGGCTTGCAAGGGGCAACTGCAGGAAGGCAAAAGCAGTTTAGTTAATGCACACTGTCTGAGATTTACCACTAAGATGCACAGAATGATGTCTTCAGTCATTAGGTGATGTATGCTGGTAATGATATCTGTTATCTGAGGGCTGATGTTAATAATGTTAAACCAAAATCTGGTAACACAGGTAGAGGAAACCCGAGCACAGAAGACATGAATAATACAAAGAGTGTTGTTTAGTACGTACACGTGTGATGCAGAATGTGCAGGTTTGTGTAAGAACAATAGCACAATGTGGAGTTTGAGAGTTAAGTTGTAATGTGTTGTAATGCAATTATCTAACATGCACACACACACACAGATGCATCTCATACTTATCTAAGTGGTGATATTACAGTAATACATTATAATCACACTGCTTGATCGCTCTATCTGGGACACCCGCTGCACTTTGGGGGATACAGATACAGAACTGCTTTGTACACATAGCATGCACACAAATACACACACACGCACGCACGCGTGCACACACACACACACTGTATGACAACCAAATTATCCCCTCACAATAATAATGAAGCATTAGATTAGCAGGACATGTACCAACACAATGAACTGGGAGAACACCTGAGGCTGGATGCATTCTAAGTATACACACACACACACACACACACACACACACACACACACACACACACACACACACACACACACACACACACACACACACACACACACACACACAGTCAGACTTGACGAGCAGGAAACAGAAACAGGGTAAAAATGGGAGCACTCAGGTGTTTTGTTGGTTGTGAGGGGTTTGTGTGACATGGTATCCATTCATATATTGTAGGTACTCTTTGCTTCTGTTTCTCTCCTCTCTGTAATAAGTTGTTGACTGCTCTTCTCACCACATAACCCATATATCAAAGCTCACGGATCGATGAAGTATTACCCACAACACTCCCTTTCTCTTCCTCCCTTCCTGTCATTGTTGCTCTCACTCCACTGAACTGAACTTAGGATCTGTGTGCCCTAAACTGTTTAATCTAGTTCTGGTAAGACTACAGTCTCTTGCTACATACAGTATAAAGGCTGTGTGTCCATAAGTAGTTAGAATACTAACAGAGTTCCATCATCACCTGGTTTGTTCTAGACTGTATATAAAAACAGAAAAAGGTGAAGCTAATGCAGAAATACCTTAAACCCGCTTCCTTACTAGTAGCCAGCAGGGGGTGACAAGTGTGGTTTGAAAAAGAAGTCTGATTGTATGTGTCTGAGAAAACTGCCCAACTTATGACCTCAGCAAACATATTCTTGATGAGTTAATGGTCTTAATTGCTGGTTTTGATTCTTATAGAATACAACTTGAAGCTAATTTTGTAAATTACAGTCCCCTTAAGAGTAAAACTGATGATAAAGCAGGCTGTGCTTCCTTGAGCTGGACATGTTGCTACCATATGAACATGTCCTTGGTTTCTCAGCTAGATACACACCTCACTCATGAGATCTGGGTTAAAAAAAAAAACAAAAAACAACAGGATGGCCTCAGCCAAAATGTAAAGGATGTGGCTTCAAAACTGTTGGTGTATGACATGGTGGATACATCCATCTTTTAAATACGCTCTATGGGTCTAAAAAAATATGACAAAAAGTTGCATAAAAATCTATTAACCATAACCAAGTCAACCACATTGACAGGTTGGCAACCATTTGGCAACCACTGTTGAGTGGTTGCTGGCAGCTGCTTGGACAAGAAATTGGTTGCACAGAGGCGTACACGCCTTCAACAAAAACCTCCTTGAGATTGCTTTGATTGCTAGCAGGTTTCCATGGTCCCCAGTAATTTGCATGGAATATGCCAATTTGTCTACAAACACTTGACAAGCAGTAGTGAAAATGTAAAAAGTGAGAAGCAAACCAGACACGGGACCATTCACCTTCAAACTAAAAGTTGCAACTTTTGAAATGTATTGGTTGCAGCAGTAAAGTGCAACTTTTAGTTTGAAGGTGAATATTCTCCGTTTCTGGTTTGCTTCCGACTTTTTCAAAATTTCACTGCTCAGAGAGTAAACAGCAAGTGTTTGCAAGCATACTGGCGTCTTACACGCTAACTATGGGAGACGGCGGTGTATCAAACTTTCTTTGTCTTCCTCTAAAGTATGAGTTCATGTAAATAACACTGTGAATTGTCCATGTCCTTACAGAGTTGCTGGTCAGGCCATCTGACCATGCAACACTGTACAACAGGCTGCCTGTTAATCAGCAGCCCTGTTCTGCGAGTCTTTGTGCCTTTGTGTTACTTAAGTGACAACTGAAGCAGCGCCAGGGTCAGATTGCTGAGAGAAGTTCTAAGTTTATAATTGAGTTTGGCTTTTTGGCCTCAAGAAGGGGAAGGAAATGAAAGTTAGAGAAAGTGAATAAATGAGAAGAAAAAAAGGACAGAAACAGAGAGAGAAAGAAGGAGGGAAAGGTTGTTCCTCTCCTCCTGCTTCCCACTGACACACTCTGTGACAATAGAGACTTTCAGCTCTCTGAATCTTATTAGCCTGTCCACTCTCTCAATCTCTTTTCTTTCAATCATTTACAAGTGCCTCCACCGAGTGCAGACCATAATTGCTATTCTTTCCATTTTGATGAAAGAGAGAAAAAGAGCATGAGGTAGAAATGGGTGTGGAGGAGAAAAGGGATGTTACTGAAGGAGGGAGGAGAGAAAAGGAAAAATTGGAAGAAGGAAAGAAAAAGTCTTCAAGTCAGGCACCTACGTCTGCTAATATAGCATTCATTTTGTTTATCTTCAACACATTTTTCCTTACGTTAGCGATTTTCACCCCCTCCCAAGACTCATTATTGTGGATTGTGGAAATCATCAATGGCAGAGGCTATGCTCAGCTGTGAAATCCTGCTTGCACTTCTGTGTCTGGATGTTTGGGTAAATTTATTGGATCAGAGGATTATAGGTATCTCAGAATCTCCTCAATATGCAAAAACATGATCTGTTTGTGTGGGTGTGCATCAACGCAAAACACCCAGTGTGCACCCAAACAAATGAGATAAAGGGTTAACCGTGGTGTATTCACAGCTCACCAGCAACACACACAAAAGGATGAGGAGAAAGCTACAGCTATCACAAACTGATAGCTTTGTTGTTGAAAGTCATGTTGCTGGAAAATGAAATCCACCAGACAAAAAAGGAAAACATGAATCTTAAGCAAAGGATAATGTGAAACTGGACTGGTTTTGGATTTAAAAGGTTGGTGTTCTGCTCCTGTCTTTCAAACAGCATGTGCCAGATCACAAGAGACAGAATTTTCAAAATAATTTTCAAGGGACATTGACAGAAAAAAAAAAGAGCTTATCTTTTGCAGGGAAATGAACTGCTGTCTTGAAACCTAAAAAATATGGTGTGCTACAAAAATGCCAGAAACTACTGTTAACACTTTCTTACAGAATATATAACCTAATGTAGCCATTCATGGAATATAAAGACGACATCTATATAGTGTTTCAGTAAGAAAGGTGCTATAAATGTTCTGCGTGTTTGGTTGCTGAGTGTTTCAAAGTTTCAACAATGCGCATACCACAAAGCAAAGGGAAAAAGCCAGCCGCAAATTCCAGCGTGGAGCTAAAGCTTAATTTATACCTCAACATTGAGTCTATGCAGAGCCTACCATGTAGCTCATGAGAGTGTAGAGAAGTGCATGTTGGGCTATGGCATAAGTTATGCTATAGGCTACAGTAAAGGTTATGGTGTAAGTTTTCAGAAGGGTTTGCAGTTACGGCATACCTGTGACGTAGATTTAATGCAGAAACATAAATTCACCATAAGGCTACGAGTTAAACAGAGGTGATAATTTCCACAAGTCAGCTAGGGTTGGCTTGGGTATGAGTGAAGTAAATTTCTTCATCAGAAAGTGAGCATGAGGGGTGACTGTGCAGATATCTGCATGCCTGCCAAATTTTGTGACTGCGTGGGCTCGTCCAACTACGCATGTGACCCCGAAGTATAACAGCCTTGGCAGTTCTAGATGTCCATGTCTGCAATGGAGTATAATCAAGGTCTTAAACTTTGTAGAAACATGATAATTCATTCAGGAGTTTAATTTAATTCAGTAGTGGATTTACAATTTGGTAAATCTCTGGTGTACTCTGACTGGCTGACAAGTGGTTGCTGGAGGTTGCCTTCAGTTTGCATGAAAGATGCTGACTTGTCTGCAAGCAGTCACCAGCTACTCACCGAATGATAGTGAAACTTGAAGAAAAAAAAAAGAAAGAAATCAGCGCCTATGCAAACTATGGAAGATGACCATGGCAATCTGCTGGCAAGGAGGTTTTCAGTGCAGCACCCTCTTTGCAACCAATTTCATCTTTTCATCTCCAGCAGCCACTCGCCAACCAGTCAGGGAAGGAACATTTTTCCAGTGGTTGCCAGATCACTGACTGGTCTCTAAGCCTGTGTGACTGAGGCCTATAGTGATATTACATTACAGAAGTGCAGTACTGGGATATCCACCTTATGAAGCCAAAAAAAAAAAGGTTCAAGCTCTCCACACCACAATTTCTTCTTTGCCAATCAGTCATTGGAAATCAAAAAGGTAAGCTGAAATTTGGTGAAATGAAGACCACCATGATAACAACAGAAACTTTTGTTTGTTGATTTTCCCAACATAAATCAGATTTATTCAGTTTAGTTTTACTCCACCTGCTATATCCCTTGGGTGTCCAAGCCCTAGTGGCTCTACACACCACCGGAGGAACCTGCTCACAGTTTGAGAAATGTTAGATTGTAGAGAAGACAAGAGATATTTTCTAAGGAGAAACGCTGAGAACATTATAAATAAACCAGTTAAGACCCAAAGTAACACTGAGCTGTATCGTGATAAAAAGTGAGAGTTTGTTGATGATCGAATGTGACTGTTTAAGAAGTTCAGCTGTGTGTGTGTAAATGTACTCATATATGCAATGATTTTACATGTGTCCTTTGTCATCTTTAATTGTAATTCCATTACATACAATTAAAATGTATTATAAAGTAGAATCAAAGACCAAAACCCCGCCACAGGCACTTTCCTTTGGATTTGTTTTGCTACCATGTTCAGACATGTTAGTGGCCCTGAACTGGGAGATTTTTAATCATGAAATGTTTTCCTTATTTACTGTCTGGTGTGATGCAAGAAAAACAATGTGAAAGCAAGCAAGTCTTAACAAGAGATTTTATTAATGAGCATGAATTTTAAGCAGGCTGATGAAAGTAATTACAGAGTGGAAAGCTGCAGATACAAGTACTGATTTTAGAAAAAGTTTTTTTTTTTTTTTTTTGGTAGTGTTGTTTCTTACATCAAGTAACAATACTTTTATCAGTGTTTATTAAAGTCCTAATTATCAGCATGAGAGCTGCAGATCATTACCCAAACAAGCAAAGTAAAAAACACTTGATGGCTCAAGTCCATGTGCACAGTATGTTCATTGACTGCTTCTGCTTTGAAATGGAAGAAGCTAGAAGTAGGGTGCATGAAACAGATGGAGGATGCATGTAACACAACAATGTGTGCTGGCGGGGGGGGGCCGTGAGGAACAAAAACAACATAAGGAAGAGTAAAGGTAAGAAAAAGCACAAAAAGATGAGTGAGACAGTTTCAGATACCGAATAAAGGCAGTTGGAGAACAAATACAGACAAAAAATAAAGAGAAGATGAAAAACGGTAATAACACAGGAAACAAAGTGATGACGAGTGACAGATTGCGTAAGCCTGTGAGCCAGATGCTAAGCAACACCACTCCACAGGCTGCACTGCAGTCCTGCTACTGTAGTTGTTTTTTTTTAATTTCCTCTGTGTCACAGGCTGTCATACATCAAATATCAAGAGCCATTTACATTATAACACAGAGTCTAGTGCGGCACTAATGATGGAGACTCTGCTGTTGCCTCTTTGTTTCATCACAACAGCCTTTAATTAACACGGAGGTCATGCGATCGGTTTCATTTGTCTGTTTGTTTGTTTGTTAGCGGATTTAATCAAAAAAAGTTACAGATGGTTTAGCATGAAAATGTGACCAGAGGTGGGGTTTGGTGCAAATTAGAAGTGCTTAACCTTTCAAGTCAGAGTCGATGATTCATCTTTGTGAGACATTATGTGCCATACCTTCACTAATATGTATTAAATACATTAAATCAAATTGAAATTAAAAAAAAAAAAAAAAACTATGAGACTTCATATTCTCACAAAAAATATTACAAAGTAATCCATACCCAGAAATCCTTTTGCATCCAGAAACTCAATTCGTGTTTGGTATGGAGCGAATTTTCAGCCTTGGCGGAGGGATGTAGTCTTGCTAACAGAATGATCCTTTAATTAGTGGTAAGTAATAGCTGTCTGTGTACTGTATTTAATCTTGTTTGGACAGATAAGGGAGAATATATATAAAACACTTCATATAAAATAAAAATGGGATTTATTAAGTATACTCTTTGTTGTAGTAGGAGGAACAGTTTTTATTATGCCATTTAATATTGGGGATATCAGAAATAATTTAGTTTGGTAAATAAAAATGAATTTCAAGAAGAACAGCAACAGCTACACACATAGCACACTGGCTCAATCACTGTGGTAACTTATACTGAACAGATAACCTGGTCCATAGCAGGTTATGATCAGAGTTTTGGTATAAAATCAGCTGGAAGCGCCACATTTTCACTGATTCCAGTCTGCTTTAAGTGCACTGCAGTTTCCCTGCTGAAGAAATATGGTTTATATAAGCAACCTGTTAAACTGTACCTTAGCAACAACACCTACTGTAATGAAGCCCAGCTGTAAAATTACAGCAGTGCAATGTGTCGCATTCAGTGTTGGGTGTAACACATTACTGCATTACTCGACTTAATTCAGTAATCACATTGCAGTTAAAATTATGTTGTTACTTGTGTTAGAAAGGTTCTTCACTTATCGGCACAATGGGCAGATGGAAAGAAAAAAAACATCAAACATGCCTTTTTCTTCTTGCGCACTTTCGCTACGATCAACTGATTTCAGTTCATGTGCTGAGAGGAGGAAAATGCTGGAGTGGTCTAAAGCGTTGAGAAATGGAGACATGGACATTAGTTTTTTTTTATTACACAAAAAGACAAGCGTACCATGGTAAAGTGCAGACTGCGTCCAGGACAGAAGCAATTGCGTTCTCCTGCTAACAAAACACTGGCTCCTTGCAATCATCTGCACAGACAGGAACCCAGAGTGATGTTAAAGCTGAGTGTATGCCAACCCCAAGTTTCAGAGTTCTAATGTGCAGCTGTCGTGTGAATATAAACAGCAGCACTGAGCACATACTGAGCGGAAAAATAAATTCAAGAAATTTTTGTTTTACCACTCTGTGTACTTGTGATGATCATGAATTTGCAAGATTAATGATTTTCTGCAGCATTACTCTTGTGTCTTTATGCAGCACCAGTGTTATATATATATATATATATATATATATATATATATATATATATATATATATATATATATATATATATATATATATATATATATATATATATATATATATATATATATATATATATATATATTATTTTTAGAGGTCTCCTTCACCTGTTTCTCTGATAATGTCTTGGATTGAAACAGGTTGTGCTCAACTGATCCATTATATATGGAAGAAAAATGAAATGACACATCAAATGCTCCCTTTTATGTGAGCACGCACAGAGCCTGAAGCAGAACGCCTGAGTTAACAAAGAAAGTTGATAACCACTGTTATAATGGTTATGAATTTCATGAATCTCTGACTGGGGTTTAAGGATGTGGCAACCAGCTAAAGCAAAGAAGGCCTGGCTATATTGCTTCGTAGTACGCCCAGCTGGACTCTTCCTCTGTGAGCAGAAAAAACAGAGAAAAATGATACCATTTTGTTTTTAATCATTGGACTCTAAACAGTTCTAAACAGACTATTATGCAAATGTAATACTTGATTGTCATTATCCTATTAATCTGGAATTAACCTATTCCAAGTAATTGAGGGAAAGCAGGCACAGTGAAACTGTTCACTACCAGCCACACAAACCTGCATGTTCTTGTGAGCCTTTTCCCTATATGCTCTTTCTGGCATAATCTGGATTGTTCTCCCTATTGCTCAATATCAAATCTGCATGACTGGCAGATGAATTAAGAGTGGCATGCCAGCATATGTCTCTTGTATAAGCGTGTGTGTTTTTGGCAGTACAACTTCAGGTCTCACTGCCACTGTCCAGCTGGCAAACTGATGTTCTAGTTGGCACATACGCTAGCCCAACCCAACCCAACCTGACCCCAACACTCACACACACACACACACACACACACACACACACACACACACACACACACACACACACACACACACACACACACACACACACACACACACACACACACGCACACAACTAACAAGAATGAGTATCCTGAAACAACCACAGCCAAAGTCATGATGACTTCAAGGCCACGAACCTGTCAGAACACTGTGCCCAGAGTGATCGGTGGGACAAACATGAAATGGTGCAGGGAGCTGAAATCAGGCTGCCAGAGAAATGCAATGCAAACACAACTGTTCCTGATGCCAGGACACATCATCCAGGAATAACAGCAAAATATACTCACCATCAGTCGAGTATTGACTTTAAGTCAGAGCTGAGGTGTAAAATAAAGCTAAAGGAAACTTTATTTTTTAAATCTGAATCTCAACCATCACTTTTGTTTTTTGTGTGTGTCTATCATGACCAAATACCCTGTCGAAGATACAGAGTGGTAAATTTAGGACATTTAAGACCTTTTTAAAAGACTCACAGAAAACATACAGTATCTGTACCTTTGTGTGTAAGCTTCTTTCAGTTGCTCCTCCCTTCACAAGCGGTTGCCAGTGGATATAGCCACATGTTTGACTTGGCAGACTTTTATGCCAGATGCCCTTCCTGATGCAGGCTTTTGTGTCTCTTCCTGTTTGTGAACCAGGGATCTTTCACAGTTAAGCAAATGTGTTAACTACTACACCAGGAATTTTAGTTAAACAACACTGAGTCAAAACATTTAAAAGGTGCAAGACCTCTGCAGCATCCTGGTCTGCTAACACAGGAACTTATTTTAATTTACCACTAACCCTGCCAATACAGCACTCACTTAGCCATAACTCAGTTATTAGCTGCTTATATCTATGTTAATGGTGGTTAAAATAGATGATATGAGCTTCCTTGTACTGCCAATTTTAAAAAGCAGTATAAAGGACAATGGAAACACCAGGGTAACAAGACACAGCTAAAGCTAATTAAAACAATTAGTTTCAGCAAAGAAACAAAGGAAATCAATGGCAAGACACAAGAAACAGAGGACTAACACAATAAAACAAGAACTATATGGGGACTCACACTAGAGACAAAGATTTGACACCAAAATTCATGATGACACTAGGGTGGCTAGAATAAACTAAAGTGCAAGGGATCAAATATCTTTAACAAAAGTCTACAAACACGGACAGAATACTCTAAATAAAAATGGCTATAACAAAATTTCTCAAAATAACCATAAAACCCAAAGACCTGACAGGCCCTTTGCTGCAGCTGTTAGACTTTTAACATGTGAAGGCTTTCTGAGTATAAAGAATTGCACTAATTTATCCAAATCATATTGTGATATGCCAGAAGGCCATTTTGCTGATATAAAATGTTTGTCCTTGGTTGACACTGAAGATGGCCTAGTAGCTTAGAAACTACCATCAAGGCTACATAATGTTTTGATAAATATAATTTCAAATATGAAATAGCTATTCTTGTAATAATCCTTTCCTGTCTTTATCTAACCAACTGTATAATGTCCTTCTTTTTACAGACCTCTTGGTCTAATCTAGACTGCGAGTGTTTCTTTCTTGACTTTATTCAAGAGGTTAGTTGATGTAAAAGATACAAGAAATAAGTTAATTTATTTATTCATCTTTTTTTTCCTCTGAGGAAGGACCCGCAGGCCACATGCCAAATATGCATATTTTAAACCTTCCTCTCAACATTACCAGATAGCTTTACTGGGAGACAACCCAATCAATGATTGATGATATAAAATCTATCATCAGCAAACGAAACACTTTCTCATGCTGCAGTTTTAAATTAAAAGCGTTTAACTGGTGAAGGAAGCGATGACTTTGATTACAAACTAATGACAGCAAATGTTTGCCAGTGAGCTAAGCATTCCCTGCTATTGTTAATCAAAGCTGCATCTATTATTTCATTTGAAAAACTGAGAGATGGAACAAGAAGGAGCAGCCAGAGCGAGCTGTTAGATGAAGCACTGCAGGCGACAGGCTGCACACCTCCAGCTTCTCATGGAGGCGACCAAATGCTTTCATTGTGCCCTGCTGTTTGTGGACTCATGCTGCGTGCAGCATGAAAAGATTACAGTTGCTCACAGAATGATGGAAAAGGGCCAATTATTGCATGACTTCTTTATTAAAAACAACAAGCTTTGCTGCCCAATGAAGTCATGACCTGTGTTATTAAGCCACATGTACTGATACCACAGTAACCACAGGAGTCAACATATCAGCCTGGTCCAAAATGGGTACTTCATTCCCTCATAGGTGAAAAGACTGCTACTGTCATCTATTTTGTAATAGAGAAACTAAAAACTTAAGACAATAGTAACAGTATGTACACTGTGTTACAAGGCTAACAGCAGCTAACAATTGTTTATGGTGAGAAAATTGGAATAATCTTCTGCACCTCTATTCCTCTGAGATCTAATGCCCATAATTTCCTAGACATAGTGTCAGTTATTGTACATAACTACATCTCCACACCATATTTCCTCCACACCTGTAGGACTACTGAGAAAAATGTGTCTGAAACTTAAAGAGGCTAAAGACACACAGGAGCTGTTTTCAGGGTAATTGAGGGAATACAAACACTCAATTAATTTCAGAAAAAAAACTTTAGGATCACCTCTGAAAATCCTAACAAGTGCCAGTCTGGCTGTGCATCCCAAATAACAGCAAATGCACAGAGATCTGCAAGGATTTTTTTTTTTTTTGCAGTACTTTATTTAGAGAAAGAACTAAATACTCTTTCACTGAACAGTTCATGTCAAGCAAATATTTCAAGCTGAGCCAAATGTGACATTTGACACTTCTGAAGGCCATGTGTGCATTTGTACGTGTGCAGAAATACACGCACCTACAGACAGACACACTTAAACCCATCTGAGAAGTATCAGTGCCACATGTGTTCAAGACTGTCTTGATCTTCCTCTGCTCTAATCTTCTTCTCGTCTTTTCTCCCTGGAATTTCTTTTTCATGTCCATCACCATTAAAGGCCATCCACACACGTCCGACTGTGTTTGGACCCAAATCCACTACCACCACCACACACACGCACACTCACGCACGCACACGCACACACACACACACACACACACACACACACACACACACACACACACACACACACACACACACATCAATCAAACAGTAATACCAAACTGAAAAGAGCAAGTGGCAGATGGTCAAACAGTAGAAGGGCTCATAAGAATATTTAATAATAATGAAATAGTAAAATTTGAGAAAGAAAGTGATTTATGACTGGTGTTTTGCACATAACTGTTACAATGTAGGCTTTTGAATTTGTAGTCAATATACAGTGGTATGCAAAGGTTTGGGCACCCCTGATAATTTTCATGATTTTCCTTTATAAATCATTGGTTTTTAGTTTAAATTTCACTGTCATTCTGGTGTTTTAAGGGTTTTTTTTGTGTGTTTGCTGAACTTTTGGATTGACTGGTGATGTTATTGTTGGTGATGGTGGTGGTGTGTTTACTTTGTCAGTACTGTATAAGAGTTTCAGTTTTGCAACCCTGTGTTTTGGTGGTTTTCTAGTTTTGGCCTTTGTCCTCTTCTGTTA
Organism: Archocentrus centrarchus; assembly: GCF_007364275.1. Classification (NCBI taxonomy): domain Eukaryota; kingdom Metazoa; phylum Chordata; class Actinopteri; order Cichliformes; family Cichlidae; genus Archocentrus; species Archocentrus centrarchus. Next base: position 21,826,811 of record NC_044362.1, on the reverse strand, counting down.
TCTCGTCTCTTTACTGCAAGACTTCTTGTTTCAGAGTTTGGTATTTGCCTTTGTGCCCATTTTTACTTTGATAGTTGTTTTTCTCTGGTGTCTTTTGTGGGTTTTACTTCCTGTCTGTCTGATTGTTTGATTACATTCACCTGTGTTTCGTTCACCTTCTGTTTCCAATCTCCAATTAGTCCTAAGTGTGCAAACAGTCTTTTCTATGGAAGTTTGTTTCTGCCACTGACAAAAAGAAAGAAAGAAAAGAAACAGAAAAAAAAAAAAAAAAGCGGTAGAGGTAAGTTGAAATTTCAGGTTATCTTAAAACTTCTGAGTAAGTCGAGATACCTAACACAACTTTTTTTTTCAGTGAAGGAAACAAGCTTTGGTGCTACCTGTGATTTTCTTCCCTGTGTGAGCTTCAGCTCTTTAAGCGCTTGTGATTTTTATTCTTTTATTTTTTAAGTTTGTGTTTTTGGCTTCATTATCAGTTGTTAAAGTAGGCTTCTGTTGAATCCTCTGCCTTCTGCTTCCTGCATTTTTGGTCTTCAACTGTACATGCTATACATGACTGTGCAAACCTATACGCTTGTATATTTAAACTTAAATGAAAAATTGCTAGATTAAATGTGTGAACAAATAGAAGTTATGATAGAAACTGGTAAATTCTAAGCTATTTAACCCATGCTCACTGTGACCAATCACCAAATTTAAGGCGCCAACTAAGACATAACTAAGAACCCCCTTTGACTGGCCCACCCCCTGACTGACCCAACGTAAGCTGCAAAAACGCATTTAAATCATATTTGCTGTGACAGTTTTACAAAAATCCCGCCCTTCCTCTTGTACTTGAACGCACCACTAGCAACGCCAGCCCAGAATACTCTCTCCAAGTGCGACAACCGCCAAAATATATCACTGACGGGTCAAAAACGTAAAAATGACAATGAAAATCGCCGTTTTAACCCTGCTTGGACTGATAAATCTGTTTATTTTACCCCAAAGACTGAACTCTAAGACTGAACTCATTAAGTCAGCATTACTCTGAATGTACAGAAGAAGCTTTAATTTTACAGTTATTAAGTGTTCACTTGGTGCAGTTTCTTTTGTTGAAATATTTAATGCACTGCCTCAGTTGGTCTTTCTAGTTCAACAAATGCACTTTTGCAAATACATCTAAAATGTTATAGAAGACTTTACTGTTGCAAAAAGTTGTTATTATTACATTTTTTTTAATTAAACATATGTGTGGTGAATAGATGCCTTGTTAAAAATATTCTGGTCAAGGTTTGGACCAAATGTTAAAATTTGCAATGCACTTGAATTATTTTGCTCATCAATAAATGATGCAGTATAAAGCCTTTATTGTGAATTCCTTTATTTATTTTTATGACTTAGTTCAGGTGTTAGCATATTTAGAGTTAAATCTCAAGAAATAATATAAGTAGGAGACTTCGGCCCAGTGGCATCTCAAAATTTTCAAATCTGGCCCAGAAGAAAAAGTGATTGAATAGGCCTGCTCTAAATGGTGCAAACTGAGTTTGAGCATCGAAGCACAAATTTGTTTTTTTCGATGCTTCATTTAAACTCTGCACTGCTCAGGTGTCTCCATGTAAGTGCAAGCGTTTCACCCACATTAGCAGCATTAAAGTTCTCCGTTGCTGTGACGGATTTCCATCATTTGGAAAAACAACCCTTTAACACCGAGTGTATTGTCACTAACATGTTTTTCCATGCCTCCATTGTCCGCCACACCGGTGTGTGAGTGTGTGTGTGTGTGTTGTGCTTGCTGGGCTAAGAATTTCAGCTGTTTGCTGCCGGAATGGTTTGCTATGCCTACAGTTTGCTAGTGGGCGCCGCAATTAACACTAGCAACCGTTCGTTAATGACGGGAAACCCCCGGTCATCCGTTCGGTACAGAGGGGCTCCGTCAAAATATTTTGTATGCTTTAATCCCTGATTACCATCTAAAATTAGACCTGCAATAGTATTTAGGTGGATGCTTGTGGATACAAAGCATTACAGCATTAAGCTCATGCAGCCCCCAGTTTTCCAACAAAAACACTGATAACACAACAGCAGCAGCTGTTTTATGCGTAGTCTGTCTGCACACACAGGGCAAGCGCAAAGAAGCGGAGCCATTATCGAGATGGTGAGCTCAGGTGGAGCGAAAGGAAACAGTTTTCTGGCGTCCAAAGCAGAAGCGTCTTTTCCTGTAACCACCATTAAAACCTTTACTGGGAAACAGCTGGAGGTCCTTCATCAACCACCTGATCAACAAGTGTCAACGTGAAGAAAAGAGAACTTTGTAGCTGCTCCATCCACCGCTGTTTGTTTCACACTGCGAAAAATCTGCAGTAAATCTATGGAACTTAAAATGTGCAGATGAATTGTTAATAAGACAAAAGTATTCTTATTCGATTACTTGATTAATTGATGGAATAATCGACAGAATTATCGATTACTAAAGTAATCGATAGTTTTTAAAGGATATGCTGTTTTTTAAGGATATGCAACATAAAGCTATTTATCTTAATGACTGTAAAACTGTAGTAAAATCTACAGAAGTGTTTTTTTTCCCACTCAATTATCAAATCACTGAAAAAAGGAAAACAGCTTAATTTGACCTCTAAAAGTGGCTTTGCTGTGGCTCATTATCTGATAAGTTGTACTCTATTGTAATTACATTAGCTGTAAAATGACTTACTGAATGCAAGGCTAAAGTGTGAGCTATATGTTTTAATTTAAATGACTTGCAGCTACACAATATGAACAGAACAGCAACTGTGTTTTTCCACCATATGGCTTTTTTTTTGTTTTGTTTTTTTTTAAGCTGGCTCAATTAGTGAAACAAGCAAGGAAAAACTACCACTGAAGTCATCTGTGCTTGTCCTTACAGTCACCGCAACAGCAGCCGCAGCAGCACAATGAATCAAAGTGGCTTGATAAGTCAGACCCTCGTTTACTCCAGAGTGCATCACCATAATTAGGAGCCACAGGAAGTCACGCATGAATCCCCCCAGAAAATAGCAGAAATAGAAAATTGAGTTTTCTGTGTAACCTACAAAAAGCACCATGCTATAGCATGTTTTTAGCGTCATTTTTATTATAATTTGTATTATTACTTATATTTACTGAATTTCTGCATAATAATATACACTGCTTGCTGCTCATAAAACGTGTGGTGAAGGGTGGCTAATGCTAAATGCTGCAGAAATACAGGCAACTTGACAGATTTTTGAGGCAGCAGGAACTCAGCACATCAGCTACATTTTCCAAAATGTGGCCGGCTTCATCTCTTTCATTAGCTCGCTGACCTCTTCTACAGTACATACAGTATATTTATTCACTTGGCAGACATAATCCAAGGCACTGTACATACAGTACAATAGTAAGATCAAATATGCTTCTTTTTTTTTTTTTTTTAAAGCAAAGTCTTAATCTGTTCAAACACTGGCACCCCAAAAATAGAATAACAGATTCACTAAAAGCCATAGAGTCACTGTTTTCAAATTACTGTGAAAATCTGATTAAGGCCTTTCTGCCTAAAGTAATAAAAGCTATGCTGACCAGAAAAAAAGAAAAAGGTTTTAATAAGTAATGGGTATCCTTTATAATGGGATCAGAGCAAAGAGGCTAATGAGTTTAAATGAGCCATTTAAAGAGTACATGGCCCCACTCACAACAGGAAATGTGACAGTGGAGGTGAAGGTAAGCGTACAGACGGGCGTATAAGACAGAGAGAAAAACAGAGAATTACTACTGGCAGACACAGTGACTGAAAACACCCCGAGGTAGGAAGGAAAATGCAGCCCGTTAGAACGACTAAGACAGAGCAAAACAGAGAAGGTAATGCTTTCCATCTCTCCACCTGGTGGTGTTTGCCCAGCCAGAGGCCCTGACAGGCTGGTGCTGACTTTTCCCCACACCTGGGGTCTCTGCCGCTTTTCTCTCTCCTCTTATAACCCTGACTTTTAACATAAAACATGGACTGCAGTGCAAGAAAAAAAATGTAAAGGTAAATTTCTACTATTCAATAAAACTTACCTGCAGCATACCTGCATATGTTAATTATTCATGCTTTTAGCAGCAACTTAAACTGTAACTCAGAGGCTGCCTTCAGAAGCTGTTTGCATTGTTTTTCTGTTTGTTTTTTTTCCCCAGTGCTTGAGCATTTATACTCAAATGCTATTAAAATAAAACCTTGTGAAAATCTTTCCTCTACCAAAACTTTATTTTAAAATAACTCTTTTCACTGCTGGATCCACACTATCCCGGAAAGGTCTATACCTGGGTGCTGGAAGAGTTTGTCCATTAGTCAAACCTCGGATTCAAGAGGAACAATGCCGTTTTTGTCCTGGTCATCAAAAGCTGAACTCTTTATCCTCTCAAAGATATTTGAGTGTGCGTGGGAGTTTGCCAATCCAGTCTACATGTGCTTTGTGGGCCTGGAGAAGGCATTCATTCGAGTCCCTCGGAGTATCCTGCGTGGACGCTGTGGGAGTATGGGGTGTCTGGTCTGTTATGGGCAATTCAGTCCCTGTAAAACTGGAGCGAGAGCTTGGTCCGCATTGCTGGCAATAAGTTGGACTTGTTCCCGGTTGGTGTTGGACTTTGCCGGGCCTGCCCTTTGTCACTGATTCTGCTCATAATTTTTATGGACAGAATTTCTAGGCAGTGCCAAGTGGCGGAAGGCTTCCGCCTTGGTGGCCTCAGAAACTCATCTCTGCTTTTTGCATATGATGTGGTCCTGTTGGCTTCATGCGATTCACAGCCGAGTGTGAAGCCACGGGTATGAGAATCTGGCCTCCAAATCTGAGGCCATGGACCTCAGCCAGAAAAGGTTGGAGTGTCTACTCCAGGTTAGGGATGAGTTGATGCCCCAAGTGAAGGAGTTTAAATACGGTCTTCTTCAGGATTGAGGGGAAGAGAAGAGTGGGAATTTGACTGACAGATTGGTGCTGCGGCTGCAGTGATGCAGATGCTGCACCAGTCTGTTTTTGTGAAGAGAGCTGAGTGTAAAAGTTAAGCTGTCGATTTACCGATCTATCTACGCCCCTACCCTCGCTTATGTTCATGAACTTTGAGTAGTGGCCGAAAGAACGAGATCACGAATACAAGTGTCAACACTTTAGTGGCTGCAAATAAACAAGAAAACACACATCTAACTAGACCACATTTCAGATATCAACCTGATGGCCAATAATGATGATTTCTATCTTCTATCGTATAAATGATGAGGCAAAAAAAGGATGTCAATAAAGCCTGTCAATAAAGAAATTACATTCATTACATTTTATTATTTATTATTTTACCCAGCAGAGCACCCCAGACTTTATTTGCAGTCCTCCCAGAACTTTCCACAGCACATGTGGAGCATACATCATGTACAGTATACATACACACAACCAATAACTTATGGCCCCATGAGCACAGGCCCCTGGGCTAGGTAAAATCGCTCACAAAGAGGTATATGGCTATATACTATAAACCTCCTAACAATTGCTTTGGTCGCTAGCAGATTGCTGCAGTTGCCAGTAGTTTGCATGGTGCGTGCCACCTTGTCTGCAAAGCCTCACCTGCTACTAACCACCAGGTGTTGTCAAATTGTGAAAAAAGCAACACAAAGTGGAAATAAAGAACATTTGCCTTCAAAGTAAAAGTTACACCTTACTGCTGCAACAAACATATTTTAAAAAGGTGTAACCTTTATTTTGATGGTGAACATGCTGGAGAATACATATGTTTCCCAGAGGTGGTTGGGTGGTGCAAAAGTCATTTATTTCACAATCATTGTAAGTTAAAAATATTCAAAATGAAGGTTAGTTAAAACCTCAGACACTATAAACCAGTGATCCCCAACCTTTTTTGAACCACAGACTGGTTTAGTGATAAACAGTATTTCCACAGACTGGCCTTTAAGGTGTGGCAGATAAATACGTCAAAATAAACGGTACGGCCATAATCAAAAGTGTGATATTTTTTAAGTATAATAATAAACGTGTATTCGTATGCAACTCTATCAGCAGCGTCCTTGTAACATCGCGCCACAACATGAATAACATCCTCTTGCATGTTTAAACATGCCTTCAAAATAAGAAACAAAAATACAGTAGAAATCGCCTCAGTCAGATTCAAACACCCATGGAATTTCATCCAACTTGTAAAAAATCCGTCTTAAGTAAAATAAAATCCAATTCTTCAAAATATCAACAGTTTGGGGTCTAATATCAAATTTCACTGCAATTGCTTCTGCTTCATCTCTGGATTTGCTTCTGCAAATTTTATAATCTCATTTTTTTGCTCGTAAGTTCAAGTTTGTAGCTTACGCTTGCCTCCTGCACTTACCATGATTGTCTCCGGGGAAATGAACTGATATAGACACTAAAGTGATCTCCAGGCGTTATTAGTGTGTGTAGTTGAGCATGAACGGCAGATGCATGGAAGTGGGCGGACAGGAGCTGAGGAGGGCTTTAGCGCTAAACTCGTCCGACTTATGGATCACATTTAATTGCAAATGTAACAATGGGACCAGATTTTTCATCTGAGGTACACGAAAATCCGACTGATTTAGGTGATGATTTTACTGGAATTAACATCAGGAAAAATCAGCACCTGCAGATGCCATCCGACTAGAGCAAAAATCCGATTTGTGCAACTTCAACTTAGGTGACTTTTACTGTATAAAGGGCATGAAAAATACAACTCACCATAAGGCTAAATCAGCGTGAGCCCTGAGCTTGTTTCTCTGCAACTCATTTTTGCTAGCTTGTGGGTTAGCTGGGTTCTACATCAGCCGGCACACACCAATACAAGCTTTGATTTCACATGGAGTGTGGCTGCAGAGCTGCGGTGTCGAGCGCCGGAGAGTATCAGGTTGACTGGTGTGGGTCCGCCTCACTGCTATCCCCAGTGTTGCTAAATATAAATGGTAAATGGACTAGTTCTTATATGATGCTTTTCTACTCTTCTTGAGCACTCCCATTTTTCAAAATAAAACACTGTTCAGACAGATAATAAGGAAAAAGGAAAAAATGTAAGTTATTTATTCTTTAAGTGCGGCCCGGTACCAAATGACCCATGGACAGGTACCAGTTCGCGGCCCGGGGATTGGGGACCTCTGCTATAAAAGATGGATACAGTCACCATGACATTACCCTCAGGACCCTTTTGGACTCAAAATTTTGAAGCTCCAGAGTTTGTGTTTTGACCGCTGATATGTTGGTTTTGTTAAAGTGTTCATGTTACTTTTCACGGATGAGCGGGTGGAGTGCTAAATTATCAGTTAATGCTAGCTAATTAGTGCTAAAATAACAGACTTATTAAATTACTAAAATTTCACTCACCAAAACTATAGCACAAGCCACGCTGAAACCACACCACTAACTCTATTATTTGGGCAGATGAGTATAAAAAAAAAAATCACCCCATTCAGTGTTATGATGGGCAAAACAATCAATAGAGGCCCAAACTGTTGCTGTATAATGCTGGAAAAGTTGCCTCAAGTGGCCACTAGCTGAACTGCAGTTTTTGCCATTTCCACAACATCCTCATGTTTAAGCTCCAGAAGCTGCCCCTTGTTTAAAACCTAGACATTCTGTACATGCCACACATGAAGACTGTGTCCATCAACTTTGGTCTTTGACAACATGAGTTACGACTGCAGAAATACACAGAATTAATTGTGTTTAGGGGTACAAAAACAATGTACAAAAACAAAAAGCAGCCTGCAATTTTATATGCAGAGTAAACCTGGGCAACATACTTCCATAGCTTACATAGAAAACGGGAGGACAGAAGTTTAAAGCAAAGCTATCTTCAATAAAGGTGTTTATGTATCCATGTCTCCTTTGGGCAGTGCACAAGTATCAGACACAAATGTTAAACCTGTATGATTTTACACGCTGACTGTAAGCAAATGACTCAGATTGGAACAAGCACATTCCAATTTATATTTATCATCAGCTAAATAACAGGAAGTACAAATATTTACAGCACCAAAACAAACACAAATCATAGCATGTGTGTGTGTGTGTGTGTGTGTGTGTGCGTGCGTGCCTGTGTATAAACATGTCTGTAGCTGATGATGACATATAACATATATTGGTAGGAATGAGAACAGGCAACACGTGTCATTCCTTTCCGTTCTGACAAAACACACACCTAAGCCAATTCAATTACAGATATACTCACAAGAACACACACACACACACACGAGTGAATCGCTCAATAACAATATATCATAGCCCTCATAACAAATGAGCTATTTTCACCTCTTGTTGTTGTATGCTGTGCCCTGAACAGCAATCACTGCTTCGAATGAAGAAAATACAATCATGAAACCATGGCTGGGTGAGCTAACTGGACTACCATCTTCTGGGCAGGAATTTACAGCAATACAAACGATAAAACAAGATAAAGATAAAACATAGAAAGGTAAGGATAAATGAAATGTGGGCTTGAGTAAAAACAGTTATTTAAAAATAATGTGAAATTAGTCATAGTTTTCGGAAAAAAATAATTCAAATAAATTAAAGTTTTGTATTTTTTTATTCAGTTTAGAATGTTGCCGAAGAATGAGGAACTAGTTGTTTCAATTTTTTTTTAAGTTTTCACTCAAATTAAATGGTTGATTTTTGACCACCATGAACATGCTGACATATTAACATTTCAGTCATAGCACCGCAATCCTTAAGTACTGCTTTAAGATATTAGTTGTAAACTCTGGTCTGTATGCATCTAATATGTTTGTGGCATTTTTTTTTTTAATTCTTAGAAATGACCAGAATGGCCAAAACAAAAAGTCTAATGAAAAGAGCTGATGCATAATCAATAAAGTAGAAACAATCAGTGGCAACACGGTAATAACATCTGGAAAACATCTGATTGGGAACATCTTTTCAGCTTGACAATGATCCCAAACACACTACCAATGCAGGAAAAGCATACCTGGATAGAAAAACACACAGTGGAACAATCACAGTCATGGACTGGCCTCCCCAGAGCCTGGACCTCAACATTATTGAAGCAGTGTGGGTTCATCTTGACAGACAATGGAAGAAAACCCAGTCAACATCCAAAGAAGAGCTTTGAATGTCCTTCAAGAAGCCTGGAGAACTATTCCTGAAAACTACTTAAAGAAATGAGGAGAAAGCTGCCTGAGAGAGTTCAGGCTGTGTTAAAGGAAAAGATGGTCATACCAAATACTGACATTAAAGTTGTATTTCCATGTGTATTTGCACATTTCAATAAATCTCTGCACCTATTTCCCATTTTTCTAGCAAAACCTAAAGAAATGAGGGGTTGCTCAAAACCTGTGCACATGTTCACTCATGTACTTCTGTACTGCAGTTGGAACAATGATACTGGATATATGAGCCATCATATAAAATGGCAAATAATGTCAAGTTTTGGCAGGAAAAAAAATCTACTGGCAGTGTGCACTCACTATTCGGTTGAAGTAAATCATGGGAACAGCAGTGAGGTAAACCTGTGTTTGTGTGTGACTTGAGCAAGTAACAATAGTTCATCTCACTCAATAGTCTGCCTAACCTGTCTCCTGGCTGGGTAGTGGTTCTCTTAGTCTGTTCGCTTGCTAGCATCTACTTCCACCAAAGGGCAATGGTGTTCATAAAGTGCAGCTCAGAAAAGATAACCACATCATGCAGAAACATGCTTTCATTTATTCTCCATCAGCAGCTCCTCTGTAGACCAGTCCAGACATTATGCACTCAAATAAGCTTAGAAAGTCGAGATCTATAGAAATAATTATTATACTGGGACGTAAGCACATCCACTGACAAGCAAGAAACTCTCTCAAAGCCACATTCACAAAATAACTGCCTACACAACCACACACACACACATGCTTGGACTTTGGCTGGGACTCAAATAAGAGCTTTTAACTGATGTAACTGCAGTTTTGCTCTTCTGCTGGGATGAAACCCCTGGCAACCTGACTCTATCAGTCTCCAAAGACACAGTGACAGATCCGATTTCAACAGAGTGCTCTGAACGTCCTGAACGAAGAGAGGGATGGAGAGAAAGCTTGAGGGGAGTGAAAGCAAGAGAAGCAGAGAGCTGAGAAAAGTGGGAGAGAGGGAAAGAAAGCGATAAAGCAAAGAGATAAAAATGAATGGACAGGAAAGAGGGAGGAGGTGGGGCAGACAGTGACAGAGCGAGGGAGGGAGAAAGATTTGGCATGGGAGAGGAGAAGTGGGAGAGAGGAAGGACAGAAGGTTCCTTTTGTTTCCTCTCCATCAGCAGCTGCACTCTCCTCCCTGCTCAACATGCTGTTTCATCTCCAGCCATAGAGAGGTAGTGGGAAACAAAGAGGAGAGGCGCTCTCTCGAAGTAATCTGATATTTCTATCTGCTCTTCATTGGCTTTGTTCTCTCCCTTGAAAACCTGAGTGTGTTTTCTGCAACCACCATGTTGGTGTGATGTCACCTTTTGAAGGAACCTAAGATTCGTGCATACAATAATGTGCAGTGAGGCTTTAGTCACCAACATAATTCCATAAACAAACATACAAAGAATATGATTAAAAAGTGTAGAAAAATGGGAAAAATTAAATCAAATCCCCTTTTGTTTTGCAAAAAAAATATCAGTTCTCCCCTTCTATGGCCTCAGTGTCTTCTGCCTCTGTGTGTAATCCCAAACCCCTAAATGTCTTCTAAAGCAGCAATGGCATCCCAAAGTAACAGAAGAGCTTACTGCCACTCCTTTAATGTAGTGTAATATTTTAATCTTGTTGTTTCCTCTTGAGAAATCGTAATAGCACTACACACACTCACTGGCTTCCTACAAATCTGTTTAGATTCCAGTAATTTGCTTTGCCAAACGCAGTTTGGAAGAAGTCTAATTGCTGCTTGGATTCTGATCATTGGCAGCATTTGTTACAATCAGTGTCCCATTCTCATACATAGAGAAGGGATGGGGGTGAGGATGCTGGGTCTCAGTATCCCACATGTTGGACACGTTTAGGGTTAGTTAGGGAACAGTCACAGCTTTTTCTCTCTCGCTCTGGTCAGCACTTAGACGGAAACATATCTACAATTAATGCAGCATAATCTGCACTTTCAGCTACTTAGGGGCTGCATAATTAGTTTTTTGCTTGTTTGTTTTTTTTTTTTCCAACAGACTTGGATCACCATTAGCATTCATCAGAAGTTGTGGTGCAACGCAATACTCTCTCTCCATTAAAATTAGATTTTGTCTCCACGTCCTCCTGAGGGAAATATCTGTATCTTTACCAGCTAGTGCATACTTTTGCTGTCAGTTTGATGGTGAGCAGGTAACCTATGTTCGACTGTTTATCAGAGCAATTTAGCTGAAAGCTGCTACAAGAAATGGCTGTGTTGATAGCTATGAGAATACATCATGAAAGACTCTAAAATGTATCACAGAGCTGAGGTAAGCTACAAGGTTGGATGCTAAATATCTGAACTACCTATCTGATAATAAATAATATTATATTAGACCTATTTTCAAGTTTTAACTTCATACCATTTGTACCTGGACAGTGCCACAACTAACAGTTAAACAAGTTAAACTGTGGGGTTTTAATTTGCTCTGCGAGAGCGTATCTCTGCACAGCTTTCTGTATTTAAAAAAAAAAAAAAGACCAAAAATGTATCAAGCAGGAAATCAGTGTGAATATATTTGGACAGCCATGTCTGAAATATTTATCATCATTGTGCTGCAAAAAGCATGAGAGAGAAGGAAGACAAGAGTGAGGAGAAGAAATGGGAGAAAGTGAGAAATGAAAGAGAAGAGAGGATAAGCAGGAGCACATCTCGTGGCAATCTGATCTTTCTGCCCTCTGCGCTTTGAGCTACAGTCACTCCTCTCATCGAATACAAAGCCTGCAGGTCTCGGGCCTCTCTTGTTAGCACAAAAACTCCTTTCAGACACACAGTAAGAGGGTTTGTTTATCTGAGACTTTACTCCTTTTGTTTCTTCTTCTCCCCCTCTCATGACTCTGATGAATTATTAATATTGTTTCTTGTACTTTCTTTGAATGCATACAACACATGCAGCAATGTGAAATTTGTTGAATACATTCAGGCATTATTTTTTAAAAAATCATTAATTTATGGACAGCACTCCATGAATTGAAATTGAAAACTAGAATTTGAAATATATATATATATATATATATAATTTTTTTATTATTGATTTTAATTGATGCCTGGTGTAAATGGTTATCCTAAATGTCACACAGCCACCTGCCACCAGATAGAGCTACATTGGCCACTTACGTAGGTTACGTTGTAGCTCTACAAAGACCCAGCGCTGAAGTCTGAATCAGGGGTAAGCTGGAGGAGGAGGCTGGGGGAGAAGGAGGTCTGGGCTTCACTGCTCAGGATGCCGCCCCCACGCCCCAGATAATCGGCAGAAAATGGATGGATGTTTGTATTGTATTGTTTTATTATCATTTTAGATTTTATCTTTTATTGACATGGGTGTCATGAATTGTACAACAACGAGCATCGTTCATAATGAGCGGCACAATGCGCCACACTTTGAAGTTGCAATTTATTCATTTTTCATATGTTATTTTCTCATATTTTAATGATGCGTAAACATCGTTTGCAGTAATGCATTTTCATATATTCAACATCAATTTAAGTTTTTTTCTTTGTTGTCTGGAGTATAACGTGCAGAGTTCTTAATACATGATGCACAGTGCCACACAGTTAAGCAGCATTTTTCACATTGTCCATTAAACAGGCCTAAAGTTTAACTTGATATCTGAGTGTTTCTTAGTGTTGCTATTTAATAAATTAGTTGCCAGGAATATCCCTAACACACACACACACACACACACATATATATATATATATATATATATATATATATATATATATATATATATATATATATATATATATATATATATATATATATATATTTATTTATATATATATAAATAAAAGTATGTGTGTGTGAGAGAGAGAGACTCAGAGAACTGGTCAGCATAAAAGAAAAAAAAGTTACTATTGTTGCATAAAATATCCCAGGCAGCTCCATGAAAGTAATATCAGCAAGATGGAAAATCTGAATGTGATGTATTGCCACCTATTTGCTGATGCAGGTGTTCTGGGGTTGATATTTAAAGGACTAGCTGCTTTGTGCTGCTGCTAGAATACATCTTTCTGTAAAATCTTGCAGCAAAAGGATATTGCTGTTTGTTTTACTAGTACTTCTGGTGTCACACAACACTTTTTTGACAGGTTAACTGTAAATGGGGGTCACTGTGGGTAAAGCTGAGTCCAATCAAATAGGAAAGAGCAGGGACTTGTTGCAGGAAAGCTAAACACATTTACACAGAAGTGAAATTGCTAAAGCTACGAGGATTTCTTCACTTTATAAATAGTTAGCAGTGAAACATTTACATACTGGCTGCAAATGTAACCACTCGGGCAAAAAGCTAAACCAGAGCTTTAGGTTGGAGGAAAACAGATGCCAGACATGTGCAGGGGTTGGTAAAGGGGCATCACTCTTTGTCTGCTAAGCCATGCAAACAGGGAACACAGACTGTTTATGTCAGCACAAGCACCACATTAGCATAGCCCGAGCTCTGCGAGACTTGATAAGGTATGTGGCAGACACTGACTGCATTGCAAATGATGGGTGGATGGATAGACAGAGGGATGGAAAATGAGACAGGCAAGCAAGAAAATAAAGCGAAAGGGGATTAGAGAGGGTAAAAACATGCACGAACAGAGAAATAAAATGGGACAAGAGAACAAAATCATGACAGGAAATAAAGTGTCAATGAAAGACCACTAAAAACCTGAACAACTTAAATCCCCCACAAACTAAATTATTAATACTGCTTTCATTTTTTTTTCTTGTTGTTTTTTTGGTGGGTCCTTGTCATCTACTGCTAACCCCAGGGTATCCTGAGTTTGAGGTAAGACAGCTAATACTACAGTAGAACCAGAGAAAACAGTGGACACTGCGGAAACCTTGCTTTTATAGCGGAATACTACCAGAATACAACCAGCTGGCAGCCAGTTGAGTTGAGTTCCCTACTGCAAAGAGATGTGTCGTGGTTGATTGCAACCTGTTGGCTAACTGTGTGTGTAAGTGTAACTGTCGTCAGTCTGAGTCGGACCACAACAGTTTGGAGACAGGTTACTTCCCATCAGGCGACCTGTGCAATCACCTTGCAATCTACACCACTACTACTAATAATAATAATAATAACACTCCTGCCTTTCACCCAATGACAGCTGAGATAGGCTCTAAGCCCCCAAATTGGATAAGTGGTTAAGAAAATTGATGGCTGGATGGATAATAATACTAATGATAATACACACGGCAGAACTATGCACTGTCAGTCTGATCATATATGCCTGATTACAGTGTGTTCTTGTTATGATGTGAAATATAGTTAATTAACTTTGAACAGCTACAGCAGTTCTTCAAATTAACTGCTAGCCTCCATATGCCATCATGGCTTCTTGACTCCACAATTTAATAACTTTTTTGTGTAAGTAGCTAAATTACATTTCAGAGCTGCGTCCAGCTGGATTCCTTCTGCCAAAGATACTGGCAGAAGTGACAGTTTTATCTCAGTGAAAGTCTGGCTGTGGGATTACATGGCCCAACTGCAAGGATCACATCCACCACACTGTCACTGGCATTCATATTTGATATGCTGCTTCAGTCAAAATAGAAAAAAGGAAAAACAATATTTGAGTAATTATACTGCTGCTTAATTTTCTCTCTTTTCAACAGTTCAGCATTGGTAGAGCCACTCTTTGGTAGTCAAGTTTTTATTAAAATATTAAAGCCAATCCACTGAGGAAAAAAACACCTCAACCTCATTGTTGTGCTCCTCAAACCATTTTTGCTTTGTGGTAGGGCACATTATCCTGCTGAAAAAGCCACAGCCATCAGGGAATACAGTTTCCATAAAAGGGTGCATGTGGTCTGCAACAGTGCTTAGGTAGGTGGTATGTCTCAGAGCAACATTCCTCAAAGCATCACACTGCCTCCACCAGCTTCCCTTCTTCCCACAGTGCACAGTGCATCCTATTGTCAGGTGTTCCCCAGGTAAGCGACGCAGACACACCCAGCCAACCACGTGATGTAAAAGAAAAGGTGATTTATCAGACCAGGCCACCTTCTTCCATTGCTGAGTGGTCTACTGCTGATGCTCACGTGGGTCAGGGGTCAGCATGGGCACCCTGAGTGGTCTGCAGGTATGCAGCCCCATATACAACAAATTGCAATGCACTGTGTGTTCTGACACCTTTCTATCAGAACCAACATTAACTTCTTCAGCAATCTGAACTACAGTACCTCATCTATTAGATCAGACCACACAGGCCAGCCTTCGCTCACCACGTGCATCAAGAAGCACTGGCCGCCCATGACCCTGTCACTGGTTCATCTCTGTTCCTTCCTTGGACCACTTTTGATAGTTACTGACCACTGCAGACCAGGAACACCCAACAAGAGCTGCAGTTTTTGAGATGCTCTGACCGAGTCATCTAGCCATCACAATCTGGCCCTTGGCCCCTCACACTTGTGACAAAATGTTCACTTGCTCCCTAAAATATCCCACCCACTAACAGGTGCCATGATGAAGAGATAAGCAGTGTTATTCACTTCACCTGTCAGTGGTCATAATGTTATGCCTGATAGACATATGTATATTACTTACTGTTCAATTCATGTTGTAGACTGTTGGGAAAGAAAATCTGAGTTTGTTATGTTCTAAATAAAAACTCAGCCCATGAATAAAAGCTCAGCCTGTGCCTCATTACCTCCAAAGTGAACTGGGTAAAATTCCTGCAGTTTGAAGAATAAACACTGCTGAGCACACTGGTCACAATTTACATGGTTCTTCTCAGCAGCGGGCACGGTTCGTAGTGTTTTACAAATACATGAAGCTTTTTGAGGAGATTATGATACAAGCAAAGCTCACTTAACATGGCAGATAATCATCATCTTTGTGTAATAGCAGGGTGTTAACACGCAGGAAGCCGAAGACAGAAGTTCACATCGAACAAGGAACACATTTTTCACTTCATGATGAAAAGAACAGTTTTGGATGGGGGTCTTTTTGAGTATTTTATCTTATAGAAATGTTAACAGCTGAGAGATCATAACTGGTTTGTCTAAACAGTAATAAAAAGCCACAATGCTCAAGCTCCTATTTTTTGTGTGAATTTATCTTAAAAGGACCCTGATTTTGTTGCCCATGATGGCCTCATGAGAAAAAAAAAGCATTTTTTTGTCTCAGCCAAATTAATTAAATACTTTCTGTACAGTCCCAAATCAAAATTTTGCTGCAAATAGCTTTGCAGTGTCTGAAGGGTTGGATGATTTATTCTCTATGTGTTTACTCGATTCTCCCAGTGTCAAAGTTGATCCAGCCTTCCTGGTTGCTCGATTTCATCAGTGTGCCTGCCCACTCTTCTTCTGTCAAGTTCATTCCTAACCTCCAACTGTCAGTCTGACTCTACTGCTTGACCACCTGCTCCATCTCTCCACTTTCTGCATTCATTGCAAAGCACAGCTTAGTCAGCCTGCAAATCCACCTTCTTTCACCTTTAACAACAACCCCCCTTTTTGACCAGCATCTCTTGTCCTGCTTTTTTTTTGGGGGGGGGGGGTTCTACTTTTTGATGAAAAACCAACCGATACTTGGCAAATACAAGCAACACAGAGTGAAATTTGTAAAGCTGAAACAAACAAAAAAATAAAAATCTTTTGTTACTTTTTAATTAACAACTACTGGATTTATTTTCTTTCAATCAAGTACATGACTGATTTTGCAGGTCTGCTTCAGTCCTTTGGTAGTTCGGTAGCATGTTTATGTTTATTTCTGTTCTTAAAATTAGATTTTAATATTTCAAAACCCAGTTAAAACTTAAGATTCATTGTATTGTAGAAAAGATACATGAGGCAACACAGAGCACCAGAACACAATACACCAGAGCAGACAATATGCAGACTCAGACAGAAGAGTCATGGCACAGTAACAACAGTGCTGTACACACAGATGGCTAAGTCCCAGTCCAAATGCTGCAGGGCTCAAGCAGGATCTCTGCCTAACTGGAGCAGAGAAAACAAGAATTATTTCTAAACTAGACAGTTTTGGCTCGGGTATGGACAAGTCCCAAGCCCAAAAGTCTGGAGCCCCAGTCTCCTTCCATCCTCAACTAAATATCTCCTGTTCAATTCAGTAAAATTTAATTCAGTTTTAACTTAATAGCATCTGTTATTAGTTTTGGCCTGGTGGCACCTTTGAAATGTGTAAATAAGCTGTAAATTCAGCAGCGCTCACACCCAGGGCTTTTCAGTGTTTTATCCTAATGCAAAATGACAGAAGGCACCCCCCCCAAACACTGTGGTATTACATGTCTCCGTACTTTTTGACTTCCCTGCTCTGTTTGTGACAGTTAGACGCTCAAAGCTCAACCACTCCTACCCCTAAAAACAAGTAAAAGTTTCATCCTGACAGCAATAGACGACGCTGTGGTTTAGCAGTATTTTCAGACTATTTTAAAATGTATTTTGTACTACTGACTAGTAATTACAGCAGGAGGATGAACTTTTTGAATTCATTTGAGAATAAATTACATTTTCCATCGACTGTAAGTTATAGCAAATGTCAGCTGGTGAAACCGTGTAACAATGCAGTTGCTGCTGTTTACTGCACTGATTACTGGCGCTGCTGTTCCGGGAGGTTTCCAGAGAGTTTATCCCCTCCATGGCATGGACCAAATACACGTGAATGTCATGGTCCCTCAGTCTTTGACCCAGACTTCTGAGTTTTGTGCTTTTGATTTTGAGATGATTATTGTTCTTGTGCATTTTCTTTGCTTTTTTGACATGTTGACTTCTAGGGCTTCTGTGTTTATTTTAGTTCCTCATGTTGTGCTTGTTCCTTTCTGATCCAGTCCACCCTTGTCTTGTCTTTGTCCCTGTGTTTTACCCTTAGCCCCGCTTGTGTGATGTCAGCTGTGTCTCAGTGTTTGTTTTCTTTCCTGTCCTGGTGACAAAGCTGTCATGTTTAGTCATTTCCTGTTTTACTTTGTTCATTCTCGTCTTGTGTGCTTTGTATTCAGTTTTGCTTCCTTTCTCCTGTTAGTTAGACTCAGTTCAGCTGTGCTCCCTTGTGTGTCTTATCTCCTCGTTACCCCCGGTGTATGTATTGTTCCTTCTGCTTGTTGTTGTGTTGTCATCAGTTGTTTCCTTCGTGATAGTGTGTCCGGTTGTTCTTTGTTTCGTCTTGAAGATTCAATGTTTTGGATTATTCGCCTTGTTCAGTTCCTGGAAGGATTTTTGTATTTTGTTTTTTGAACTCTGCAATAAAGTCATTTTTAATGTACGCCTGTATGCAGAGTCCTGCATTTGGGTCCTATTCTGTGTGCCACGCCACCCTCCTTGACAGTGAATATGCATGCATGCTGTACATATGAGCAGCATATGCATACGCATTTGTGAAACAGAGGGAAAGATGGAGGTATTTCACAGTTCAAAGCAGTGACCTAAATACAGGTACCATGGTAATGTACCACACTGGATTCTCAATAGCCTGAAAAACGGCTTTTGAGGAAAAAAAAATCCTTTAGATCCAGTATCCTTTAGTGTTCAGTACATTTTGCAGTGGATGGTTTCCACATGCTTAAGTGGACAATGTGTCTCATCCCACAGCATTTTTATTTGGAGATTAGAACATACAAATCTTCATATGAAAGCTTTAACACTGCACTGTGTACCCTAAAATGATTAAAAAATAATAAATAAAAACATGTCTGCAGGTGAATCTATAGCCAAGACAGAAAAAAAACTAGAATTACAACATGCTGTTTGTCAGGTTTAGATTATGTGTGAACCTAAATCTGTCAGCCCCTCTGTCAATAGGGAGAGATATAGAGCACAATGAGACGTAGGACGAGGTGACAAATCATCACTTAAGCTTCTGCTGCCTGCCCACACTGCAGAACAATGTAGACCTGGCCTTATGTGAAAAGCATTGAATACCATGACAATAGTGGGGAAAATATGGTGCCTTTTAAATTGCTGCCAAACATATGCAACATAAATTGGGAATATCTCAAAGACACAGAGACGTCAACCCTGCAGCACTGAAACCCCTTTCATTTGGACTTTGTCTTTGTTCTGCAGCGTATTAAAAGGAAGCACAGTTCACCTAAATGATGGTCTTACTGTATTAAGGCGATATGCTGAGCCCCAAGAAAACCAACACCAGCAACTTTAAAAACACAGCAGAGAAATTCTGTGTCTCGGACGTATATTTGTATATTTTGATGGACATCAGCTCGTTCAGGCTAATTTAGAGATAGTTCACAGATAGTTACTATCATTATAGTTGAGCCTGTCAAAATATAATGCTGGGTGTGCAGTAGTTTTTTTTTTTTTGTTGCTGTTTTTAATAGATGTTCACCTTCAAATAGATTCATTTGACTGATACAGATTGCTTGGTTTTGAGGATTGAGGAATTTGTGTGGAATTTGCCAACTACCGTTTTGACATCCCTAGATGTGAATCTAAAACTAAGAAAGAAAACTGAAAAGGACCCCTCTGCAGGTGAGAACGTGTTTTATGACCAATGTCTACGTTTTCAATAAAATTAAGCGACCTCAAGCGGTCGTACACGAAAGTGTGTGTGAATAACGTGTTCAGATTTCTCCATGCAATCCTGAAAAAATCCAAAAATATGGATTTTCTCAGATTTCTGAAAAGTCTACAGGGACTAAATGGCATTAGATGCAAGCGGAAAAGTTAAAACAATAAATAAATAAACAGGTTCTTATATAGCACTTTACTTCTGTACTTGAGCACTCAAGTGCTTTATACAACATTTGTAATTCATACAAGGACTTAAGTTTTTTTGCCCTCGGATACTTTGGCATGCTAATTGGAACAGCCTGGGATTGAACCATCAACTTTGATTAACAGGTGACCTGCACTACTTACTGAGCTGTCCCTCTCTAATCTTGTTCATTCTGGTCACTCCCAACAAAAATCTTAACATCTGCAGCTCTGCCACTTCCAGCTCAGCCTCCTGTCTTTTTGTCAGTGCCACCATCTCCAAATCATTGATCATAGCAGGTCTCACTAACATCTCCTAAACCTTCCCTTTCACTCCTGCCGCTATCCCTCAGCCACAAATCACCCATGACACTCGTCTCCACTCGCTCCACCATGCCTGCACTTTTTTCTTCACCTCTCTTGCATGCAGTCCATTGCTTTGCATCTTTGGATGGTTGACACCAGCTATTTAAATTCATCCACCTTCATTACCTCTGCTCTTTGCAAGTTCGCCTTTCCACCTGTCTCCCTCTCATTTACACACATGTATTCTATCTTGCTTCTACTGACTTTCATTCCTCTTCTCTCCAGAGCATACTTCCACCTTTCCAGGCTCTCTTCCACCTGTTCCCTACTCTTCCAACATCATTGTCCACAGTGACTCTTGCCTGACCTCATCAGTCCATCTGTCCATCATCATTGCAAACAAGAAAGGCCTCAGAGAAGATCCCTGATGTAATCCCACCCTTACCTTGTCACTCCTACTGCACACCTCACCAATATCCTCATATATGTCCTGAACCATCCTCACATACTTCTCTGCCACTCCTGACTTCCTCATGCAGTGCTTTTTCTAGAACATAAAAGTATTAAACAGTTATCATAAATATTAACCCAGCTGATGCACACATTAGCATTAGCATTTAACTATTAGGAATTCCCCAATAGCCACATTAGCCATCTGTTATTATTAAAGTAACAGCTAGCGGCTATGGCTAATAATAAAATGATAGCATTGATGTGAGTTAGACAGCAAATCCTCTCAGTCCTGCCCATTTGTAACCATGATAGACAGTGCTAATTAATTAATAGGCTAACACAATAATTTATGTTTAAAAAGTGTTATGTTTCTCCTAACTGAAGCAGAGACTGAATCAGAGAAAAGTCTACCAGCAACTAGACAGAAACGGTGGCAGCATACCTTACCAGCTCTATTTGATCAACAATGGAAATATGGATCCAAGTCTCCAGAAGCACAGCACTACCTCAGACAACCTGAAAATACTGTTATTTTTTGTTTGTTTTTTCCACTATAATCACAATAATAATACATTTTATTTGTAAGTGTCTCTCTAGACACCCAGGACACTTTACAGAGGTATTTCAAAACAAAATCACAGACAATACATAAAGGCACAGAATAAGAAATAAAGAATAAAAATGGTTCAAGAAACTAAAGCAAGTAGGGTATCCTGAACAGATGAGTTTTGAGTCATGATATGAAGGCAGGACAAGAGTCAATATTGCGCATGTCTGGTGGGAGTGAGTTCCAGAGTTGGGGAGCAGAACAGGAGATAGCTCTGTTCCCCATGATGCTGAGGAGGGCGAGGGGCGGAGTGAAGTGGAGGGAAGAGGAAGAATGGAGGGAACAGGAAGAGGTGATGATGTGAAGGAGATTAGAAAAGGAGGGATGAGGTTGTGGATGAATGGTTGCAGGAGAAGTCTGAATTTAATTCTGAATTTGGTGATGAAATGAGGGGGTTTTGGTGATGATGCAAGCAACTGAATTTTGAACCATTTGAAGCTTCTGGGGGATTTGTGAGGGAGGCCAAACAGAACAGAATTACAATAATCAAGATGGAAGGTAACAAGACTGTGAACAAGAATGAGGTGGTGTTTGGGTTTATGGAGGGGCGTAGACAATTAATGTTTTGTAGATTATAATATTATTGTGAGAGTGGATGATAAAGTGCTGTCAAGGATGACACCCTGTCATGGTGGACAGTGTGGCAGGCAGGGTTAGGACCCAAGTGCAGGACTACAGAGATTGGCATAATGTTTTGAGTGTTTTATTAAGAGCTTCAAAATCGAAGTACAAAAAAACCTTCTGTGAGCAGAACAAGGCAAATAATCCAAAGCATGGAAACAAACAGAAACTCCATGACAAAGAACAAAGGGACACTGAGGCAATATAAACACACACAGGAAATGAGACAATAGGGAACACCTGGGAGGGAAACAAGCAGAACTAGACATACAAGGACCAAAGACACCAAAATAAAACAGGAAGTAACCAAACACAGTGACCAGGACTAGGACACATGAGCTTGACACCAGGGAAACAAACCACACCTGCTCAAACTGAGACACACAAAAATCCACAACCAACGAATAAACCAAGAATCAAAACTAGGAGCCGAAAGGAAGCACAGCATAACACACTTAACGGCAAATCAAAGAACAAAAAACAAAAAATGCTAGGCAAACAGCCCAGGATCATGACACGCCCACTCTTAACCTGAGCGGAGGGGGAAACTGAAGAGCTGTCATTTGTGAGGGAGAAACTGTTGGCTTTGGATAGGGTGGATTTTGTCCCAATGAGGAGGAACTCAGTATTATCACAGTTTAGTTTGGGAATGTTTGAGGTGAACCAGGATTTGATTTGAGATAAGCAGGTGATGACGGAGGAAGGTGAGCGTGAACAGTTTGGTTTGGTGGATAAGTAGAGTTGGGTGTCATCTACAGGGAGGAGGTGATGAGGAGGGGTGGAGTGGGATCTAAAAGACTTGAGATAGATGAAGTGTGGGTGTGGGTATTGCCAATGGAAGATTGAGGAGGATGTAGTGGGAGTATCAAAACCACACTCAGATCAAAGAGGATGAGGAGATAAAGTAGACCAGAATCAGCTGCCATGGGAAGCTCATTTGCGATTTTCAGGAAAGCAGTTTCTGTGCTATGGTGGGGGCAGAAACCAGACTAAAATTGGTCATACAGGCTGTTTTGGATTAAACGGGAGTGGAGTTGAGTAGCAACAGTTTTCAGGTATTTTGGAGATGAAAGGTAGGTTAGAGATGGGGCGGAGATTATTGGAGTTGTCTGGATCAGAACTATGTTTTTTCAGAACTGAGGTCACAGCTGTGGTTTTCAAGAGAGTGGGAAAAATTCCAGCAGTAAGAGAAGAGTGAATGATGGCAGATATGAAGGGGAAGAGAGAGGAAAGGCAGGATTTAACCAGAGCTGTGGGGAGAGGATCAAGCAGACGTGTGGAGGGCTTGTATTTCTGGATGAGGTCAGCGATTTGGCAGTAAGAGTTGGATACGGAAAAGTACCTTGCATTGTTATTTTTGAAATACACATTTCCACTGATTTTTTTGTTTGTTTGTTTTTTGAGACAGCTGCCATGGCCATTGTGAAATCAACTATGTTCCAGAGGCTAAAATGTTTACAATGGCTAAAATTATATGAATTGTA
This sequence comes from Archocentrus centrarchus, assembly GCF_007364275.1. Lineage (NCBI taxonomy): Eukaryota > Metazoa > Chordata > Actinopteri > Cichliformes > Cichlidae > Archocentrus > Archocentrus centrarchus. Next base: position 21,803,552 of record NC_044362.1, on the reverse strand, counting down.
TTAGTGTAATGCTTACGTAGTAGGCTACTCACCATTAATATTTCAGTCTGTGTCCTGTCAACAAAATATAATGTTAACATTATAAATAAACAGTCTGCCACCACTCTTTCGGCAATTTAAAATGACCTTTTAATGATGATACTTTATTGATACTTTATTGATCCCACAATGGGGAAATTACAGTTAACAGAACACCCATCCAACAAACATGGGGAGATAGGTGAACTGTGGCCATGCTGCCCCCCTTCTGGAGGCGCTGCCATTAAAAAGACAGAAACAATAGTGAAAACATATAGGGATGAGTGAGGAAAAAAAATCATCTCATACTTTGTATACATACACACATACACAGTATAAGGTTACAAAAACCTCTGTGATAATGAAGGATTTTATCTTTAAGTACATATGATAATCGTTTTTTTAACTGTAAAAGTGTAAGTGTACAAATTCATAGTACTACTGAAGTAAGGCCAGTCCAAAAGAATGAAGAAAAAACATTAAGTATAATTACCTAATGACTGATGAAGTATATATATATATATATATATATATATATATATATATATATATATATATATATATATATATATATATATATATATATATATATATATATATATAAATAATGCTACAAGGCCCAGCAAACCATCTGTGTGTATCTTTTCAAATCTCCTCGCTACTTTGATTTGGATGAAAGCAATAGGAACACGTATTGTTTTTCCAGCATTTGGCACACAAACACAAATACTTCTAGACTTTGAGCTGAATATTTTAATAAAACAGACAATAAAAAGACATCTTAATATGACAATTTAATCTTTTCTGTAATCTTATTGTTTCGTTTTTGTTATTAAATTCATTGTCACTAAGGAGCATTAAATGGCTTTTTTTTTTTTTCAAGAAAACCATATACTGCTAATGTTCTAATATGTATTCGTAATACTTTTTGATATTGTGGACTAAAATAATATTGAAGATTTTTTTTGTATTCCTTACTGAACAGTAATAAATATGAAATGTCATTGATTGCTTGAAAAGCCGTTTCCTCACCACTTTAATCCTTTGACCCACACTAACGCACACTCATACAAAGACTCGTTTTATCCACAACTCAGCTGAATTTTAAAGGGCTCATCAAAAGAGACGGTTTTAACAGGGCGCCTGGGGGGTGCCAGCAAATCCTTTAAATGTACTGGCTTTAAGAGATGTCCAGTATATAGCATTTATATTTAAATGAGGCCTTAATCAGCCTGAGCGCCTCAAATGACCCCACCACCACTACCACCACCCTTGGCAGTCTAGGTATCCCAGGTCCAGGTATGGTTCATTTCCAAATAACAATCTATTAAATATTATACACCTTTCATATTCAGCTTGTTTAATTTAGTTTTTAGTTTTACTATTATATAAACAGTAAAGTTAGTTGATGCATTCAGTTATAATTTTGACAGTGCTGTACAGACAGTGCCTATAAATACAGGATGCTTATTAGAAAGATGAAAACGCATAATTTAAGCAAAGAAAATGTCTGTTTTTTGCACAGAGTTAACCTAAAAACACAACACTGTGCATAACTGATCTGCATGTGGCATAACTTCAATAAGACAGTGTTACTTTTTGCCTCTGAATTCAATAAGGGATCCTGTCTCCTTGTATAGTTTTAGGGGAATTAGAGTGTAAACAGTTAGCTGATTAATGAGTTTATAATTTTACATGCGTGTGTGTTGTTTTGTCTGCATTTTTATACATCTTGTTTTTGTTCTTTGTTTTGTTGTGAAGAAGTCTGCTCTGGGACTGTGCGTGCTATTTGCAACACAAGCACACATCAATGTCAATTAATGTGAGCAAAATGCGTAAAGTAAATGAAAGCCAATTAGCTGACTGACATACAATTTATATAAAATGCATTTAAATTGTCACTTTTTTAATTCAAATATCAAATATGAGCTTTTTTTTTTTTTAGCTTCTCAAATATAAGGCTTGACAGCTTTACTTTTTCATGCATAACAATAAAATCAATATTTTTGAGTTTTGCATTGCTGGATCAACAAACCAAGTCAAACAAGTAATGTGAATACATCACTGTAATCTTTAAGAAGTCATCATGGCCTTTTTGACTGTTTTTCTAACCTTAACAATAAACCGACCAGTTATTAATTTAGTTTATTTGTCATGCTCATCTTTCTAGAAATAGTGCAGTCACTGACATGGCAGCTTATTATCATCTTTCACTGAACCCACACTCCCAAAAAGGGATTTGTGTCCCCTGCACATACTGGTGCTTGATTATTGAACAAATGTTAGCCCATTTCTAAAACTTTAAATACTATACAAATCCAATCTCAATATTACATTTTAGCTATCATCGAAGGTTTTGGAAAGCTATTTCCAAATTGCACCCTTTAAGCTTTATCACTTCTAATCAACTCAAATGCCAGACTAACTGGACCTGCTGTCTGAACTGTTCTGCTCATGATGGTGAAAATTTTAATATGACAACAACAACCGCCACCCCCCCCCCACCCCCCCACCCCCCCGGCTGCCAGCATGTTATGGGCTAATTTCAGATTAAACAATGATGCACATGTCAGAGGCAACTGTCAAGCAATGGTGGCTGATCATCCACAGGGAACATGAAGGCTTTAGGGAAAGAAAAAAAATGCAAGGCTTGAGGCACAGCAGGAGGGACAGTGAATTTTGCTGGCAAGGATACAGAAAACATAAGCGGTTTAGGAGAGAGTTTGGATGCAATCGCTCTAGCTAGCTATGCCCTGACAGCTGACAAAGGCTTGAAACTTGGTGACATGAGTTACAACATGTATTTTAAAGTACAAGATACAACTGAGGTAATTTGCCTGCACGGTATCAGGTGTCTTAAACAGAAACAGATAAGGTCCTTACAAAAATCGTCTTCGTGGCAGCTACGAGCTCTGACGGATCAGAAATTTCACAGCCAGAATACGGCACATTAAACTGCCTCAACTTTTGATTTTATCTCTGAGATGACTGCTTAGTTATGTGAGCTCTAATTTACTCTGACACATTCATACAAAGAACGGTCAGATGATGCCATTATGATGAAATGCACCTAATGCAGATCGTCTTTCCAAACTGGAGCATGAAGGGCAAAGGCATTTTTAATTTCCCTTGTTAGGAAATCAGATGGGATGAGATGAGATGAGAGCATGTCGTTGGTACTGAAGTGCTGTTGTATTGATTAGTTCATGATGATCTTTAGTCAGTTTTAACTGATAGCTGCAGATGCATGTGGAGAAATATTGTCGGCATGAACAGAAATTGATGTTTTTTTCATGTCAGTGAGAATCAGCACTCGGTCATTTTTCCAGGTGATTTCTCCACTCCAGGGGTCCATTTGGGAGATATGCTATTTTACTTATTCAATATTTCAATTATATAGTGTCCTTCTTGGACAGCCTATTAGCATAATTAACAAGCCATATTATCAGTTAAATAATTGCATTAAAAATGTTTCCAAAGGCACTAACACCACAAACACAGTGGAGATGTGTAGGTGTCTGCTGCCGCTCAAACCAAACTCCTAATGATTCATAACTTTTATTATCTTACTATAAAACACAAAATCTCTGTCTGCCTGTGCACGAACTCCTCCTACGCATTCAGGAGTTGAGCAACACATGTACATCTCTGAAGGCTGTTATCTATCTATCTATCTATATATATATACACACACACACACACACACACACACACACACACACACACACACACACACACACACACACACACACACACACACACACAGGGGCCAATCTTCATTAATTGCACATTGCACCAGTAAGAGCAGAGTGTGAAGGTTCAATTAGCAGGGTAAGAGCACAGTTTTGCTCAAAATATTGCAATGCACACAACATTATGGGTGACATACCAGAGTTCAAAAGAGGACAAATTGTTGGTGCATGTCTTGCTGGCGCATCTGTGACCAAGACAGCATGTATTTGTGATGTATCAAGAGCCACGGTATCCAGGGTAATGTCAGCATACCACCAAGAAGGACGAACCACATCCAACAGGATTAACTGCGGACGCAAGAGGAAGCTGTCTGAAAGGGATGTTCGAGTAATAACCCGGATTGTATCCAAAAAACATAAAATTAAATGTGCACCTCAACTCTCCTGTTTCCACCAAAACTGTCCGTCGGGAGCTCCACAGGGTCAATATACACGGCCGGGCTGCTGTAGCCAAACCTTTGGTCACTCGTGCCAATGACAAACGTCGGTTTCAATGGTGCAAGGAGCGCAAATCTTGGGCTGTGGACAATGTGAAACATGTATTGTTCTCTGATGAGTCCACCTTTACTGTTTTCATCACATCCGGGAGAGTTACGGTGTGGAGAAGCCCCAAAGAAGCGTACCACCCAGACTGTTGCATGCCCAGAGTCAGTGATGGTTGGGCTGCCATATCATGGCATTCCCTTGGCCCAATACTTGTGCTAGATGGGCGCGTCACTGCCAAGCACTACCGAACCATTCTGGAGGACCATGTGCATCCAATGGTTCAAACATTGTATCCTGAAGGCGGTGCCATGTATTAGGATGACAATGCACCAATACACACAGCAAGACTGGTGAAAGATTGGTTTGATGAACATGAATGTGAAGTTGAACATCTCCCATGGCCTGCACAGTCACCAGATCTAAATATTATTGAGCCACTTTGGGGTGTTTTGGAGGAGCGAGTCAGGAAACGTTTTCCTCCACCAGCATCACGTCGTGACCTGGCCACTATTAAAATCCCTCTGACCACTGTGCAGGACTTGTATGTGTCATTCCCAAGACGAATTGACGCTGTATTGGCCACAAAAGGAGGCCCTACACCATACTAATAAATTATTGTGGTCTAAAACCAGGTGTTTCAGTTTCATTGTCCAACCCCTGTATATATATATATATAGATGTCATCGTGTTGCCTAGCAACCACCTAACAATAGGCTCAAATGACCAACTTTTAGAATTTATGCACAGGGGTGGGTAATTAATTTTCCCAGGGGGCCACGTGAGAAACTGGGACAGTTGTGAAGGGCCGCACCAATAAGCTGAACTCAATTCTGCTCAGTATTAATTTGATCTCTTTATGAGCTTCTTTGTGCAACACTCCACAACAGTCCTAATTTCTCATGTGGCCCCTTGAGCAAAATGAATTGCCCAAACTCTGCCCTATATCATCTTATAAAAGCATCATATCATTTTAATTTCACATCAGTAACAATTTACTAAATACTGAATATACTTCCAAATTGTTTATACTATCAAAATTACACTGCATCATTTACCACATTAACGTTTAGGGTCATATTTGCTGTTTTTAGAGACTGTAGCATGGGCATGTAGTAGTTATTTACATGTGTGAATTGTATAACAATTTTTAAAAATTAACCCCGACCATATAGTTGTTATGTAGATGGAAATTAGCTATAGACAGTATTTGTTTTGTTTTGTTTTTTGTACCGACATATAAACATGTTTATTTCTCCCATGAGTTGTGCATTTTAACAAAAGATTCAGTGTGCACTGACTGTCTTTTGGAGTCAACTTCAACCTGGCCACTGGTGCATCTGTTTTGGAGTAATTTTTCAGTCCAGAGAGACTGGTTTTAAATTCACTGTCATAGAATAAGACAAGGAAAACAGTAAAACCACACACTGGCTGAAACTGTCACGTCCTGGGCCGTTTGCCCAGCGTTTTGTGTTTAGTTTATTTCCTGAGCTTCTCCTCCCAGTATGTTTGTCTTGTGTTTCCTAGTGTTGTGATATGTCTGCGTCTCTGTCCTGAGTCTGTGCCTGTTCCCCGTGTTTAGTCAGTATGTTCCTTGGTTTGTCACTTCCTGTTTATTTTGACAGTCTGGTTTTCCTGTGCTTTGTGTTCAGCTTTGCTTCCCCTGTGTAATTAGTTTCATTTGCCTCACCTGTTGTTCCCTGCTGTTTCCTCTTGCCCTGATTACCCAGTGTGTATTTAAGCCCTCAGTTTCCATGTGTTCCTTGTCGCGTCGTTGATGTTGTGTGCCCGTGTGTTCCTGTGCTCCCTGTGGTTCCCCTTCGTCTCCCTTCTGAACGGTTTTTGTATTGTTTTTCCCTACTTTAATAAATGCCTTTAAGTTATGCCCATCTCCGGAGTCCTGCATGTTTGTCCTTCCTCGTCCGTTTCCTCCCCGGCCATGACAGAACGACGCGACCATACTAAAGACCAGGCTAGCTCCGGCTACTTCAACGGCACTCGTCTGGCGCTGGGGGGCCCAGCATTTCAGAACAGTGCCCGTCAGCGTCCTTCATCTGCGGCTCCGCTCACTGGCTTCCCCCTTCCACTGCAGTCGCGGCGGCCACGGAGGAGGGGGAGTTCCCGGCAGCATCGGTGGGGGGCCCCCCCCAGACCCGAGCGGTATAACGCCGCGGATATTGTCACAGCGTCATGCGCAAACTACCGTCTCTGTGAGTAAGACTGACTCCAGTATCACAACCGTTTGGGATAAGGGGCTTTCTCACACCACCAGCTGCCAGCCAGATCTCTCTTGGCTACCCGCCGATGTAGAGATAATCGATTCTCCCCTGATGGTGGACATTTTGGAGGCAGAAACTCATGCATCTCGGCCCAACAGAACAAAACAACCCACTAACAAGGACAGACGTTCACAGGACCCCGCTGCTTTTCCCCTCCCTGAGGTGGCAAAGCAGACCATCATTCGGTGGGTGGACTCGTTGGTCTTTGAGCTGCTGTCTGACCCATGCGAGATTGAGCAAAAAGCTATCACAGCCAAACTGCAAGGGCTAGTGTGTGACCATCCTTGGCTGCTGGACTCTCTGCATGGGCTCGTGAAAGACTTTGTCATCACCACCCTTCATCCACAGCCAGCGCCACAGACCTCAGCTGTAGCTCCAGCCTTCTCGTCTCCCCAGTCAGCTGTAGCGCCAGCTCCTCCTCAGTCGCAGTGTTCCCAGTCAGCTGTAGCTCCAGCTCCTCCTCAGTCGCAGTGTTCCCAGTCAGCTGTAGCTCCAGCTCCTCCTCAGTCGCAGTGTTCCCAGTCAGCTGTAGCTCCAGCTCCTCCTCAGTCGCAGTGTTCCCAGTCAGCTGTAGCTCCAGCTCCTCCTCAGTCGCAGTGTTCCCAGTCAGCTGTAGCTCCAGCTCCTCCTCAGTCGCAGTGTTCCCAGTCAGCTGTAGCTCCAGCTCCTCCTCAGTCGCAGTGTTCCCAGTCAGCTGTAGCTCCAGCTCCTCCTCAGTCGCAGTGTTCCCAGTCAGCTGTAGCTCCAGCTCCTCCTCAGTCGCAGTGTTCCCAGTCAGCTGTAGCTCCAGCTCCTCCTCAGTCGCAGTGTTCCCAGTCAGCTGTAGCTCCAGCTCCTCCTCAGTCGCAGTGTTCCCAGTCAGCTGTAGCTCCAGCTCCTCCTCAGTCGCAGTGTTCCCAGTCAGCTGTAGCTCCAGCTCCTCCTCAGTCGCAGTCTCAGACCCCTCAGTTAGCTCCAGCTCCCTCTGCTCACCCTGCTCCCGCTCCCTTGGCTCCAGCTCCCCCTGCACCCGTACCTGTTCCGCGGGTGGGGGCAGCCACGGACGGGCTGACCTCTGCACCCGTACCTGTTCCGCGGGTGGGGGCAGCCACGGACGGGCTGACCTCTGCACCCGTACCTGTTCCGCGGGTGGGGGCAGCCACGGACGGGCTGACCTCTGCACCCGTTCCTGTTCCGCGGGTGGGGGCAGCCACGGACGGGCTGAACTCTGCACCCGTTCCTGTTCCGCGGGTGGGGGCAACCAGGTCCAAGCCTTCGCATCGGTTTTCTGTGTTAGCTGCAGCAGCAGGGTCTCAGTCAGCTCTAGCTCCAGTCGCTCTCCCTCGCCTTCAGTCAGCTCCAGTAACTCTTCCTCGGTCCCCAGTGTCAGCTGTTTCAGTGCCCTCTCAGTCAGTTCCCTCAGCCCCTGTCTTAGTTCCTTCGGTTTTGGTCCCAGTTCCCTCAGCTCCTGCTCCTTCTGTAGCTCCAGTAGTGTCAGCTCCCTCTCAGGCCCCAGTGTCAGCTAGCTCTCGGTCTGTTTCCACGCAGCCAGATCTCCCTAGCTCTCGGTCTGTTTCCACGCAGCCAGATCTCCCTAGCTCTCGGTCTGTTTCCACGCAGCCAGATCTCCCTAGCTCTCGGTCTGCTTCCACGCAGCCAGATCTCCCTAGCTCTCGGTCTGCTTCCACGCAGCCAGATCTCCCTAGCTCGCGGGCTGCTTCCACGCAGCCAGATCTCCCTAGCTCTCGGTCTGCTTCCACGCAGCCAGATCTCCCTTGCTCTCGGTCTGCTTCCACGCAGTCTGCTCTCTCTAGCTCGCAGTCTGTTTCCACGCAGCCAGATCTCCCTAGCTCACAGCCCGCTCTCTCTGGCTCCCGGCCTGCTTCCACGCAGCCAGTCGTCTCCCGGCCTGCTTCCACGCAGCCAGTCGTCTCCCGGCCTGCTTCCACGCAGCCAGTCGTCTCCCGGCCTGCTTCCACGCAGCCAGTCGTCTCCCGGCCTGCTTCCACGCAGCCAGTC